>NC_038251.2:43258442-43554958 GCF_000004515.6 Glycine max | reverse complement strand
GAAAAAAAAAAAGGTCCCCAAGTATATCCCGCAGACGGCAGCTCAGCTGTCTGCTGCAGGTGACTCTAGACCATCCCCCAGTTTGCTCACTTTTCCTATACTTTCTTTTTCCTCCTCTTTTTCGTTTGTAGTTACGATACATGCAATATTGTAACTACTCACTTTAATTTTTTTTTTTCGTGCATTTTTTTTAATATTTTTTCTGAGTTTTTGTTTAATTGGTCTGCAGAAACATGGAGGCAATCTTTGTAAAGCTCTTAAAGGCTTTCTTGAAGAGGGTTCGATCGAGTATGGCAATGTGCTTCTTAATTTTATTTTTCTTTCATATCTTTGAAATTGAAATCTTTATTAATGATTTTTATTTTTTAACTAAACATGTTCTAAGAAGCCGAGTTAAATTAATTTCTTTGATTTAGTTTATTTAATCATAGTTTGTATGATTCTTGTTACGACTAGCATCCCAAGTGAAGAAGAGCTAGATCTTGCAATTAACACCCCACAAGATGATAGCCCTGGCGCAAGTAATCAAAACCCTTTATCTCAATCAAGCGCCTCACCTGTTTCCCCAAGGAGAAAGTCACTGGGGCAAAGGATGAAGGAAGCTTATAAAGCATGGAAAAAGAAGAATGCGGGAGCTTCTTCGTCGCAGCAAAAGGATGTTCCCAAAGTATAATACTCATAGCATGAAGTTTAGCATATTGATGTTTCCTCTATTTCTATATGCTTTCTAAAATTTATTATCCCTGCTTACCATATTGTTTTGCTTTCTAAAATTTATTATCCCTGCTTACCATTCTGTTGCTTCTTCTATTTCTATAAGATTCCTCTAAGTCCTACTCAGAAAGAACAAGGACCTAATTTGGGCCGGCATCCAACTTTCTCGTCCTTGAAGGTTTTTGAATGTTCATTTTATTTGTCCAATTTCAATGTCTGTCCACTTCTACGTCACAATTGTTAACTGATGACAATCGGTTGCTGAAACAACAATAGGTTTAGACTTTAGATTCTTGCCTGTGATGGCTGTGTGATTAAGGTTTATGACATGATACATCATTTGTCACAATTTTGTGCAGGGCGCTAACGATCCAGACCTACTGAACGAAGACCCTGCGATTACTGAAAGAAAAGCTAAAGAACGAGAGGCGTACCATGAAAGAATTTGCAGGGTAATAATACATTTGCTGAGTTTGTGACCTGTTGTCTTTGTTCCTGCTGTTAGTTGTGATATGGATATGACTTTATTCCTGTTGTTAGTTGTGATGTGAATATGAAGCGTAACACTAAACAACCATTGAATAAGCTATGGATGGCCAATATTACAAGTTAATCAAAGGTTGCAGGACATGCCCCATGTATGTGTTTGCGTGCATGCGTTGTTATTTTAAGTTTGTTTGGTTGTCCTGTATTCATAAATGGCGGTTATTCTTAAATATATGGTTATTATAAACTATATAAATACAAATCCATCATTACACTGTGCTAGAGGCAAGTACTCTGTCTGATGTTTAATGTTTACATTATTAAGGGAACATATGCTAGAGGTTTTTGTTTCATTATGTTGACTTATGAAAATGTTGAAGTAACTCAATTAACCACTGTTTCTCAAGCTTACTTTTGTGCAACTGTTTGTGCATTAGACCACCAAAGATCAAATTCTTTATATTGAATCATCCCATAAATAGTCATTTGGGCCTTCCTAAGGTGATTGGTTAGACAGAGCGGTCTTTTTTAAATTTTTTTTTTTTTATCTCCAATGTACTGAAAAAAATAAAAGCACTTGTAATCTAATGAGGGGTGCAACAATTCAAATTCTAATGAGGGGTTTTAAATTTTGCAGTAATACAGTGTTAGCCTTTTTTGTCCTGTGTGTGGGTACATTACCCTTATAATTTTTTATTGATTTGGTAGGAGGATTTTTTGTACTTTGTTTCTAAAAGCTCTACTGAATTGTGTGTGCCTCACTGCCTCATGATTGCAGGATTATAGGAATATTGAACGAGTAATTCGGATTTCTGTTATCTTGCCAGACAAACTTCGCATTGCCCGTATCTTCTCCAAAAGAGAAAAACTTGAGGTAGAATTAGCATTAGAATATGACGAAAACTAAATTCTGGATAATATTCAGTTTAAAGGAACAAACACCACAGGATAGTATACACTCTCCGAGCCAATGCCACCTCCACTAGCAAAAAAGCTCGATACCATCCTAACATTCCAGCCACTTATGATTCTGCAGTTCTCTTCTCCCAATCTCCTCTTTCCAGCTGTCTATTATGTTCAGCATTTTCCTTTCACTTCCAATGGATTTTTCCACTTCTTCACTCCCTTCTTTCATTAAATTTCCATCCTTGCCTTTTTCAAAGTATTTTTGGAATTATCAATGTTCTCTCACAAGAACCCTAGAGGAATATAATTCTCACTTCAGTTTATGTCATTTCCTTCAAAAAATCAAACAAGTTATGTTTCCGTTTTTTTACTTCATGAAGGCATACTACTTATGAAATAGGAGTGCGAAGCACCAGATAAACATTTGAAGGAGTAGTATTGTGTATTTTACATTATTGTGAAAGGTTGCATACATGGCTAACCAATTGTCATTTTGTTACCATGGTAGGAAGTCTTTGAGTTCGTAAACATTGTTGGATTAGGAGAATCTTTGTCTACGGCCTATAGACTTGTGAGTGCCTCTTTCCCTATCCACTTGATTTCTGGATTGAACCTTCATGATAATATGGCATGATTTCGGTCAATGGTGTAAGTAACTAACGGTGTTTTTTTAGTTTCTGTCAATGCTTTATTACCATAAAGTTTCCGAACTTCATGCTTGATAGAGAGTATATATGTTCAAAATTACCTAGGTGAATCTCAGTGATTATTGTTTCCAGACACATGTCATGAATTATGCTATATCCAAGTTTATGTCTCGGATTAATACTCGGGAATGCATTTAATTTATATTAGTCCTGATATTTAAAACATGTTAATGTGGCATGATCATATCAGCATATACTGGTTTTCATATTTTTCATAACCTTATAGAGAAAATACACAGAAAAATATGTGAAAATTAAGCATATAATTTCACTTTTACCTTCTTTTTTCAGAAATTGAAACTTAGTTCCGAAACTTCACGATGGATTTACCAAATACACAACCATTAAGATTTTCTCTTTGAGAACCCCGTCTGATATCATGCATTGCTAGTAAGGTGAAATGTTATAAGATGAAGTAAATTATAACAGAAAAATAAACAAGCAACCCACATTAATTTCCAAATATAGGTGACATGCCAGTTGCTACAGATGCATGGTGATAAAGCTTGAGTGCTCTTGCCTCCTATTTTAATTATAGAAATTCGAGGAACAAATTTTTTAGGATAATAAAATAACATGAAGAGTCTTTTTTTAGTCTTCGTTTCTTAACTTTGTTTTATCCTTATTAGTTATTACTAGTAATTATTATAGTCCCTTTGATTTAATAACTTGATTCGGTAAAGGGTTGCTGTGAGGCAAAATAGCTATTCCTCTCGGATACAGCAATTGCAAAGACAATTGTGCTGGGAGTTCCTCACTATATATGAGGTAGCACAGTAGCACCTTATCAAAATATTTATGGAGGTTGAAATCTACAGAAAACTAATGACTCAGATTATCAATAATCTTCTCAAGAAAACCGTTTCTGGTTAAACTAATGACATGATCCTACAAGTAGGTATGGAGTATGGATAGTTGCAATTATATAGCATAAAATTTATTCAGTGACTGTCATGGCTTTTTATGAATACTGATAAAGGCATAGTTGATGGCGCTTAGGTGTTTTCTTAAACTTTTTTTTTTTTTAAATCTTGATCATTAATTATAACTAGCAGCATAATTATCTCTATATAATTGAAATGATCCACTTTTAACTGCTCCAATATTTTCACAGGTAACGGAATCCCCACGTCGTTGTTACAGTATTGAAGATGGCTCGTCAACCTTGGATGAAATAGGCTTTGGCAACGGTGGAACTTTCTATGTGGAGAAGATTTAGTTTCGCCTATTTTCCTTCAAGTATCTTGGTCTGTACATATAGATTTGGACCGAAAACACTTTGAGATGTGTTTGATAAAAAAGAAAAAGTAAAAAAGTAATCTTTGTGATGGATGATATTCCTTGAACAATGGGAGGGCATCTTTTTGTCTATACAGATCTCCTAGTTGTCAAGTATTATACTTTGAGATGAAAGAATTTGCTATTAGACGAACATACATGATGATTTGATCGAATTCATTTTCCAATTTCTAAGTTCAGGGTTCATTTAGATTGTGATAAGACACTGAAAATTAAAATTGGCCGGATCTTTTTACCTTTTTTATTTAGAGTGTACGATAGGATAGTGAAATTTTTTATTGATGTGACAATGCTTCAATCTATAATGACTGAATTAGAAATTAGAAATTGAGTGTGATAAACCGGGTGAATCTTTTTATCTTTTTTTATTTCTTAAATTTATTCAGTTGAAGCTGAGAGGGGTTGAAAGAAGAGATTTATCGCATCTCCTTTCTTCTTAGTCTAATCGCTTTTTTTCACCCAATCTGCTAACAATGAACATAAAGTCATTATGAACTACAATGCAGATACATTATCATGGCCACAAAGATGAATTTTAACAATGCAAAGCATAATTATCCAGACAAATTTTGTGCTTTAAAATTAAAAAAGACAAGAAAGCAAAATTTCATAATTATTCTTCAATTCAAAGAATTTAAAAAGAAATTTTTTGCAAAACAGTTTTTGATGAGTAATGTAGCCCCTCTCGGAAACATAGGAACCATTTTTGGGGAGCTAATTCAATTCTTTTGAATCATTACTAATTTGGACCACATGGACAGAAAAGTCATAGTCACATAAACATAGTCATGTGATTCGGTGAAAACTATTTTACCTACCTTTGTTCCCGTTTGGATCACTAACTAACATAGCACTTGATGTATATTCATTTTTAGCTTGAATTGTATTTCACTTTGGATGGTGTTTTAGGGGTTGAACCTGAATCAAGAATGTGAGACTCTAATGGATTCTTCGGAATCTAGGCTTTGGAGGTAAATATATTCGGTTTGATTGCTACTTTAAGCTTATATTGATCTCATATGGTTGGAGTATTCTCGCACAACAGAGTGACTCTGACGGGTCACTTTATGATTTTACTTAATGAGAGTGATTTGACATTCTTATTATGTGGCGTGTTTTGTTATATACTTCTAAGCGTCATAGTGTGATTTTTCACTGACATGACACCATATTGCATATAAGTTTGAGTCTTAGTATAATTATTGCATAATTGATAACTGCTATTTATAGGTATAGTTTGGTATTAAATTATATAGAAATTAGTAATTTCTCTCTCTTATTTCTTCCTTTTTGTGCAAATAATTGTTATTTTAACTTCATTTGAGTTTTTGCGCGAAAAAATATTAAAATTTGATGAATTTATCATGCTTAAAGTAAAGCCCAAAAGAGAAAATTGAGAATCTAAAGAGCCACGCTTAGCACGACCCAAGTGCTCAGTGCAAAACACAGGTTTTGCGAGCAAAGCATGCTTAGCGCCAGGAAGATAATTCAAGAAAGTGAAGGTTAATTCATGAAAGCATACTAATTCAGGAATGAGTCGCACGCTAAGCGCGAGGATTACCGCCATATTCGCTAAACGCGACAAGCACGCTTAGCGTGAAGGTTGTGTGAAAACTAAGTTGATATGCACAAATAAAAAAAGGATAGAGAAGGAAAAAATACATAGAAAATTCCAGAGAATATATTTCCTAACAAAAGGCAAACGCTAAAAGAAGGAGGAACAATCATTAGAAGTCATTCATTCCCTCCAATTCCTTTCTTATATATTTCTCCTTTTTTAAATATTCTCCTATTGCAGTTGTAAAACCTCCTATGACTATGAGAGACTAAATACTTGCAATTGTAAGACTTTCCATGACAATGAGAGGCTAAATCCCCTTTTGTTGGGAATTTGGCAGTTAACTATTTTTGATGTACTTTCTGGTGCTTAATATTATTACTAGTGGCTTAATCACCCATTTGCATGGTAAGTTTTAGGGGTAGCATTGGGAAATATTATTTTCTAATAGAATCGGGAAAAAGTATCTAAATAAAGTCATCACTAGGGATATGTTGATTTTATTTAGTCTATTATACATCTCTACTCTTAATGCAATTTAACTATTTACTCTCTGAAAAAGGATTTGGGAAAAAAGATAGCTAAATTAGGCTCTTTCATTCGAAGGACCAAAGTTAGAGTATATTAATCGATGCAGGTGTAAATTGGAATAATTATAAATAGAGAAAAATCATTAACATTACATCAAGGAGTAGCTCAGGTAGGTTAAGGTCCCAACATTATCATATTCCGGATTTAGTTCTATAATAATATTGGGTTCTCTAATCTTTCTGTTTTAATTAATTAATTTTCCTCTATAATTTAATTTCTTCCATTGTTATTTTAATTTAACTTTTTGCCAATTTAATTTATTTTTTTCTCATAATATTTTCAAATCAATTTATTTGTTGCCTAAAAATTATATATTAACCTACCAAAGTACACACAAAGCCTTTGTGGATTCAACACCCAGATTTTCATTTTAATTTTACTACTTATGATAATTTGGTGCACTTGCTAACAAGTCATTGTAAGGGACTTTGTTCTTTGTACTTGGTATTTTGGATATTCTATTTTTATTTCTCTATGTCCTTTTATTTTTACTTTTAATTTTTCAAAAAAAAAAATACAAAAATAATAAAAATATAAAAAATTCTCAATTTTTCTTTATTCACTCTTTATTTTTTTTAGTTTTTGTTTTGATTCTTTTACCTTGATAACCTGCACGATAGTGTTTTCTTTCTTGTATGCGAGGAAACAATCTTGTTTCATTCGATCTAGAGATTGAAGCAACATGCAGAAGAAACAACGCTACAAGAAGAAAGAGATAACAACTGAGGAATCAAGAACCAACATCCTGAGTGTCATCTTTTTCTTTCCCAAACCCCAATTTTAAACAACACATCATGGCAGAGGACCAGCCACAAAGGATCACTTTAGAGGACTACTCTAGTTCTTTTACCCCTTAGTACTTCTCAGGCATAGCCCGGCTTGAAGTTCAAACTGCCAACATCACGTATCCACATGCTCTATCTGGCTAATCTCTTTCATAGGCTACCCAATTAAAATCCATATGCTCACATTGCAACACGGTGAAGATAGCAAGAGTTCCAGAAGATGTTATTCGCCTCAACATGTTTTCCTTCTCCTTGGCTGGTGAAGCAAAAAGATGGTTGTACTCATTCAAGGAAAAATAGCTTGCGAACATGAGAAGAGGTGGTGGAGAATTTTTTGAAGAAATATTTTCCAGAGTCCAAGACCACTGGGGGGAAGGTGGACATCTCTTTATTCTAGCAATTCCCTGGTGAATCATTTAGTGAAGTTCTAGACTACTTCCAAGGTTTACTCTAGAAGACTTCCACCCATGGGTTCAGCGAGCCGGTTCAGCAAAATATATTCATTAATGTCACGCAATCCCATTCCGAGCAGCTGCTTAATGCCTCCGTTGGTGGGAAGATCAAATTGAAGACACCTGATAAAGCTATGGAGTTAATTGAAAACATGACAACCAATAACCATGCCATCCTTTGTGATTGAGATTATATGCTTACAAAGAAAAGTCTTTTTTATCTCACGTCACAAGACGCACTACTAGCCAAAAACAAGCTTCTAGCCAAGCAAATAAAGACCCTCACAGAGACACTAAGCAAGCTTCTTTAAGAGTTTCATGCAGTACAACCTGCCCACTCTCCAATTATGCAAATTGGGGGATGCAATATCTGTGGTGGGGCCCATGAGTTAGGTAAGTGCATATCCCAACACGATGCATCCAAAGAATTCAACTACATGGCTAATCCATATCATCAAGGGTTCCATCAAGGAGGACCTCTTCGATACAATCAGGGAGAAACTTTTTCTTAAGGCCAAGGTTGGAGATCCCATCCTGGGAATAATTTCAATAAAGATAGACAATCCATCCATTTCACCTTCCAACCAAGGGCCTAATCTTTATGAGAGGACCACCAAGCTAGAAGACACTCTGACTCAATTTATGCAAGTTTCCTTGTCAAATCACAAGAGCACGGAGTTAGCTATCAAGAAATTGGAGGTGCAAGTGGGCCAACTACCTAAGCAACTAGATGAAAGGCCAATAGGGAGTTTTGTAGCCTACACTAAGAAGAATCCCAAGGAAGAATACAAGGCAGTTCTCACTAGAAGCCATAGGAGAGAGAATATTAAGAGAGAAGAAAGAGATGAGTGAGTATTAGAGGATGTGAGTAATAAGGAAGGAAAGAATAAAGAGAGAGAAGAGGCTGATGAAAAGAAAGATGTGAGCAAGGAGAAAAGTGATAATGTTTTACCCATTAAGACCAAGATGCAGTTAGCTAGGGAGGCTAGGAGAGAGATAATTGTAGCCCTAGTGAAGGACATCCCTTACCCTTTGATGCCGTCAAAGAAAGCGAGGGAGCATTACTTTGCTCGTTTCATGGATATATTTAAAAATTTGTAAACAACCATTCCCTTTAGAGAGGTCTTGCAACAGATGTTGATGTATACAAAATTTCTAAAAGGCCTGCTCACAAAGAAGGGAAAATACATCAATGAGAGCATCGTGGTGGAAGGAAACTACATTTTTGTGATCCAGAGTATTCTACTATAGAAGTTGAAAGACCCAAGTAGTGTAACCATCCCATGCTATATTAGGGAGGTGTAAGTGGGTAAAGCTCTTATTGATCTAACAAGCTCTCTCCACTAAGTTGCCTAATGCCTGAAATGGTTTTTCTGATGGCAGTGGTCCTAGATGTAGGGAAGAATTTCTCTAAGAACACCCTCTTAAGGTCATCCCAGTGATCCTCAGATGGATGTTTCATGGCATCAAGAATGTTAAAATGAACAACAATATCACCAAATTCCATGGACAATGTGCCAGCATAAACATCTATCTTGGTTCGGGTTGTTTTCATAAATGGCCTGCCTAAAATAATTGGAATTGAACCACGGGAAAATCCTTCTTCCATATCAAGAACATAAAAATTAGCAGGAAAAATAAGTTTACCAACCCAAACCAACACACCCTCTATGAAACCTACGGGGTAAGCAACACTTCTATTTGCTAAATGAATCACCACATCTGTAGATTGCAAAGATCCAAGAGATAAAGAATTGAAAATGGAAAGAGGCATGACACTAACTGATGCTCCTAGATCTAGCATGGCACTCTCAAGTTTGTTGTTCCCAATAATGCAAGGTATACAGAAAGTACCTGGGTCCTTATATTTCTCAGGAATGTGAGGAACATATTTGCCTATTAATGCTGACACATTTCTGCCCATGCTAATCCTTCCATTGCCTTTAAGCTTCCTTTTGTGGGTGCATAGCTCCTTTAGAAATTTGGCATATCTTGAAATTTGCTTGAGAGCATCTAGCAGATGTATGTTCACCTCTACTTTCTTGAAGGTCTCCAAGATCTCTGATGTAAGCTCCATTTGAGCTTGTAGGCCTAGGATCTTCTTCATCAATGGATTCCTTTGCTTCTTGGAAGATGAATGGCAGCAGAATAGAGAAGGAAAAGAGAGAGGAGACGCCACTTCAAGGAGAAGATGAGTCTAGAAGAAGCTCACCACCATAGGAGGCCATGGATAAGAGCTTGGAGGAAGAAGGAAAAGAATGAAGGGAGAGGAAGAGAGGAGCAAGAAATTTTGTGCTCTAAAAGAGCTCTGAAATCTGAAGTTTAATATTCAAATGATCAAAGTGGAAAAAATGCACACACAGGACCTCTATTTATAGCCTAAGTGTCACACAACTTGAATTTGTGGAGCCAAAATTTCACTAATTATGATTAGTGAATTTTAGTTATGGTTCAGCCCACTAATCGAAGATCAATTCCAAGATTCTCCACTAAGTATGCTTAGGTGTCATGAGGCATGTAAAGCATGAAGGACATGCACAAAGTGTGACTATATGATGTGACAATGGAGTGTAGTAAGCAAATGCTCCCCTCCCCCTCTAAAATTTAATTGGATTGGGCTTCTACCAATTCAATTAAATTTTATTTCCCAACACACACATCAAATATTCACTTAGTGCATGTGAAATTACAAAACTACCCCTAATACAAAAACTAGTCTAGGTACCCTCAAAATACAATGGCTGAAAAATCCTATATTTCTAGGGTACCCTACCTACATTATGGAGCCCTAAATACAAGGCCCAAAATTGAAGAAACCTTAATCTAATATGTACAAAGATAAGTGGGCTCATACTTAGCCCATGGGCCCGAAATCTACCTTAAGGCTCATGAGAACCTTAGGGTCTTCTCTTACATCTCTGGCCCAATCTTCTTGGAGTCTTCTATCCAATACCCTTGGGGGGTAGGATTGCATCATTCCCTCCCCCTTGAAAGGGATTTGACCTCAAATCCAGAGGTTCTTGAAACTCATGGATTCTTTCCTCAACACCTGTAAAAAGAATAAAAACATATGTATTAGTGATGTTGGGTATGTTAGAGTACGATAAGGACTGAAAACCCCTTTCTTGGCCATCTTCCAATAAGAGAATATAGTTCCTCACCAACTCAATAAGTGGTGCTACAAGTATAGAAAAATATGGGACAAACCTTTTGTAAAAGTTTGTTAAGATAATGAAGCCCCTAATTCCCCTTATACTTGGTGGAGTAGGCCACTCAAGAATGACCTTTATTGTCTTAGGGTCCATGGGAAGCCCTTGATCACTATTTAAAAAGTTAAGGAAAGTAATGGAATAAAACATACATTTTTCTTTATTTTCATGTTGATTATTCCTACAAAAAATTACGGCAAACCTTAGGTGTCCCACATGAGCACCTAGGGTTGCATTGAAACAAAAAATAAGAACAAACCTACCTAATGAGTCCATATGTACACAAATCATGAAGATGTTGGGTGCATGAGTGATTTTACAAAAGAGTGTTACACCACTCAACACATTCATCATACCACCTATCATAGGGATTTGGTGCCTAATAATACCTATTTTAGGCACCAACAAAGCACAAGGATTTAAGCTCTTGCGAACCAAACCCTCATCCAACAACTCCTTTACTTGAGGAATAAACTCAAGCCCAAGAGGTGTGGCAATGCTAACAAGTGTCTTTTTACAAAGGAGAAAATGTGGAGGTTGTCTAAGAGGGGAAATTTCTTTAATATTTGTCTTTATTTCAAAATGCCTTTCTGTCGCAACCTACCCTTCGGCGGGAGGGCGACGGGAGACTCGCGGGTGCGTGTTCCAAGAAAGGAATACGCGCGGAGTCGCCACCAACGTTTATTTGAGGAAAATGTCGGAAAAACCGGAAAAGACGTGATCTACGAACTTTAAGTGAAAGGTTCGGGAGTTGTATTTACGCACGGGGAAGGTATTAGCACCCCACGCGTCCGTCACAAGAGACGACAGCCTTTAATCAAATGTGCAAACATGACTTCAATTTTTTATGTTCCCTTTTACGCCTTTATTTCTTTTTGTACTTTTTATATTTTTTTATCTTTTTGCAGTCGACGAGGGTGTTTCCCTTGCTCCTACGTATTCCTTAATTGCGATAAGGAAATCAGACCTACGTAGTTCTTTGAGAACAAAATGTTTGGTTAAGTTGTTTTTATCCTTTTTGCAAGATATGTTTTTGTTGAATGAAAGGTTATTTAAGGCGTTGGACCGTTAAACAAACTTTCGATTCTTTTGAAAAGAGAGAAGACATTAAGGCATTGGACCATTTAATGTTCTCTTTATTTTTGAAAGAGGTAATATAGCTATATGTTGATTTTAGCTTTTTTGAAATTTACACTTAATCGATAAAAGCGGAAAAGACCATTTCAAGGCTTTGGACCTTTGAAAATGGCTTTTTTAGGCAACGTCAAAAGTTTGGTTTATGAATTGATTTTAGCATTAGTTTCACTTTGGTTATTAATCGATTCGATTAAGAAAGAGAAATCCCAAAGGAAAGTGTCCGATTGATTATTTTTGATTTATTTTATTAAAAGATATTTTTGATTATTATATTATTATTTTACCCTTTTTTTTGGCTTCCAACGTAGTTACGGCGTGACCGAACGGTCGGATTTCATTTTAACAGAAACTAACGGATATTACAATTCAAATGATCGGTCGAAATTTATTTCATTTTTTGATTAGATGAGAAAATGACTAAAGCACGTCAAAAGGGGGTACAGAAAGTAAATAAAATGAAAAGCACGTAAAAACAAATGGGGACCACCACGGGTACATAGAATGAATTGAAAAGCTCGATTTGGAAACTTACCCGTTGAAGACCGAAGAACGATGACGAACGAACGAAGAACGTTGAAGAACGACTGAAAATCTTCCCGAAAATCCCCACAGAAACGTTACGGAAACTTTACGGAAGCGCCTCGGCTTGGATTTTCTTCACGGAACCAATTTTTTTCACTAATTTCAAGTGATTCTTGAATTACCAAGAGGGCTGAACAAAATTCCTCTTTATTTCTCCCCCTATTTATAGGAAAATGGGGGAGATGCTTGCCACCCTGCTCGCCCAGGCGAGCAAGGTGACTTCTTCCAGAAGCAACCGCCTTCTGGAGGAATCTTCTGGAGGGCCCACGTGGGTCTGGTTCCTATTTGCACCCCCATTTATGCTAAATACACCCCCTGCCTTTTTTTTTGTTATTCTTTTTCGTAAAGTTACGGAAACTTATGAATTTCGTAACGATACCTGTTTTCTTTCCGTAATGTTACGGAACCTTGCAGATTACATAATCATCCCCTTTTTGACTTACAGAATGTTACGGAACCTCACGAATCGTGCAACGATGCTTCCTTTTGAGTTTCGGCATGTCACGGAACTTCACAAATTGCCTGACGATGGGTGCCAAGTACCTCAAAATGGTTAAATGAAAGTTGCATGCCACCAAGCAAAGGTCCCCGGATGAAATTAGGGTATGACAGTTGCCCCTCTTTACTTGTCTTTTATTGGAGATAAAAGGGAAGTAAAGATAAGACACTAATTTCGTTCGAGCGAAACACCTTTCGGCCAGTGAACCTTCCTGTCAGCGGAACCTGCAAAAATCTGAAAATTATCAGTACCGACACATCATCCCGATACTGTCGAATTTGTTCCTCTCGGTTGATACAAGACGCAAAATGACAATAATTTGTCTCCGCGTTTTGCTGGACACGATCGAGCCTGGGTAGCGAAAAGGTGTGTGAAATGACAAAGGGCGCAAAATTTGTCTCTGCGCGTTTATCACCCAACTTGCGAAATCTGAATGATAAAGGGCGCATAATCTATTTCTATGCGTTTACCAATTCAGCTTGTTGTTCCTGAATGATAAAGGGTGCAAAATATGTATCTACACGTTTATCCACTCAGCTTGTTGTTCCTGAATGATAAAGGGCGCAAAATATGTATCTGCACGTTTATCCACTCAGCTTGCTATCATGCTTTGAGTCTTAGAGATAGCAAAAGAAAGTTTATACGGATAACCACTTGGGTATTTCCGCTTGTCAGCGTGACTCAAATGTCAGTATGAAAGATCTTGTGATCGTGGAAGATGACGTAAACCTCCACGTTTCAATGTGCTTGTTGGACCGCGATTGACGAAGGGTGCAGAAGACGACGCTAGTCTCTGCATGCTATCAGGCTTTCTGTCTTACAGATAGCAAAATAATGTTTATACGGATAACCATTCGGGTATTTCCGCCCGTCAGCGTGACTCAAATGTCAGTATGACAGATCTTGTGAGCGCGGAAGATGACGTAAATCTCCGCGTGTCAACGGGCTTGTTGGGCCGTGATTGACGAAGGGTGCAGAAGACGACGTTAGTCTCTGCATGCTATTAGGCTTTCTGTCTTACAGATAGCAAAAGAATGTTTATACGGATAACCACTCGGGTATTTCCGCCCATCAGCGTGACTCAAATGTCAGTATGACAGATCTTGTGAGTGCGGAAGATGACATAAATCTCCGCGTGCCAATGGGCTTGTTGGGCCGCGATTGACGAAGGGTGCAGAAGACGACGTTAGTCTCTGCATGTTATCAGGCTTTCTGTCTTACAGATAGCAAAAGAAAGTTTTGAAAGTGCGGACTACCACTTGGGTATCTCCGCATGTCACGTGACTCCAGTGTCAGTATGACAGATCTTGTGGGGCGGCCGACAAAAGCGAGGCTCTTGCTCCTACGTATCCTCAAATGAGGAATTCAGACCTACGTAGTTCTGGATAACTTGTGAGACTAAAAATAGTCTCGGTGTTTTCTTCACTAAAATGCGAACATGCTTTAGTAAAGAGACAAAACTTCCAACTGATCAGAGCAACATATTGTTTTGGATGAAAAACAATGTGTCTACCAGGGAAGGAATGTGAACTAATGAAATCTTCTCATAACCATAAATGAGATTTTGGATGTTAGCATTTCGCTTCTAAATGAGCATTTAGAGGAAACACTGGGTTCAACAAAAATAGAAGAAACTCACTCAAAGTGTATCAATCTCGCACAGGTAAGTGTTTCATCCTAATTCCGAACCATAGATATGTCATGACTTGACTTTGCAAATCATTTCCTATCAAATCAAAGATTACATGCGCGATCATGGATCAATAGGACTTTTCTTGGGAATTTGGTTCTTCTGGTGGGAAATTTGGCTCTAAGTTTTCTGGCCTTTTTCTTTTTTCTTTTTGTTTAGAGTGAGGCGAACAAGTCACCGACGTACAGGATTTTGGTTGGCAATCAAAGGAAGAGGACCACTTCAGGTCGTGGTTTCCCCCCCCCCCCCTTTTTTGTTTACTTGGTAGTAACTCTGTATTTGTTTAGATGTTGTCTGGTCTAAAAAGACCTTTCTGCATATTTCTTCTGTTTTCTTTCGATCCTTGATCGGGGATTTTCTTTCCTTTCTTTTCTTTTGCTTTCCCTCAATCTTTGATTGGGAATTTTCTCTTTTTGCTTTCTTCTGATTCTTTGATCGAGAACTTTCTTTTCTTCTTTTCTCTTCTTTTCCTTTTTTGTTTTCTTTTGAGGGAAATGTTTATGGTGAGTTGGGATTTTGGCTTAAGACTTGTAGAACGGCTGGACATGATATATGTCAGGGTTTGGCTTGGTTCAGGGATAAAAGGGGATGTCCCACATTATTTCCATGACACAAATGCAACAATGACGATTTGGAAATTTTATGCAAAGCTAGTCGTGCATGCACCAATGTGGACACTCGAGTGTCAAATTTTTATGGCCATGTGATGCTAGGGCTCAGGATTCATTTCCTCTATTTTAAGTCAACCCAATGTTTCCAAAATATGTTCTTTTATCAATTTGTGCATTCATCCGAGTCTATTTTTTGGTGTTCAGGAAAATTTTCACAGCATTCACCCTTCAGGTGTATACACATTTTTTTAAAAAAACTGGTTATGATTAGTGAAAATTTTTTTTCAAAGAAAAGTTGGAAGTCATCTCTTTTCAAAAGCATGTTGTTTTTTCAGCTAGACAACTTTTTTTCTTCCCTCTTTTTTTATTATTTTTTTATCATTTGTTTATTTCTTTTTCTTTATATACGTAGACATTTATTCACAACGCTTCTTTCTTTTTACCATGATTTTGGTTCATTTTTTTTATTATTTTGGACGACGTTCCTAAAAAATGAAAAATTCTACGCGATTTCGGAACTTTAACAAACACTATTGACAACAACAAATTAAATACAAACGTAACAGTTCAAATGACACGTATGCACAAAACAAAAGTCAACCAAAACGAAACAAACGTTAGCCTCATAACATAACATGAAAATGACAAAAAATGAACATAAAACTAAAAAGAACATGAATTTGGGGAATCTCCCAGTCATGTGGCTCCACTCCCTCCCAAGAAGCCGAGCAAATCTGACATCTCCTCATCCTCGCGGGCCTCATCTGGCTCGCCGGGAGCCTCTGCAGCATGGGCCTCAGGCCAATCTCCGGGCCATGCGACCTCTGCCCTGAACTGATCCGGAGTAGGGCATGGAAAAGAAGCAAAACCCTGGCTCTTCAAGCTGAGGCTAAGCTGATATAGAGAGTCATGGGTCTGCACGTGCGCCCTGTGGTTGGCCGCCTGCTGGTGAACCAAATGCCATAAATACCGCTTCGTGTCAAATGACCCAGTTGGGTCAGCCTGAGGAGGTGGAGGCAGTGCATTCGGGGTCTGAAGGCCACCACCCTGTGCCTGTCTCTGCATGAAATACTTCTCAATAAAAGCTCGGGTGATGGGTGGCCGAATCACCTTACTAGGTGCGACGGGGACTCCGAACAACTGGCAGAGTCCTATGATCAAAGCTGGAAATCCCAGGGCCCTGTTAGACTTATCCGGGTCCAGAGGGTGCCTGGTAGGCGGCATACCTGCAAATAGATAAATGACATCAGCGATCAACTAAGCCACATGAACGCTCATTCGTGTCAGAATGGCATACACCAGCTGACACTTCGGCAGGGGGAGGTTGGAATTATGATCGCTGGGTAGGATATTGCTAAGCAGCAACGTCATCCATGTTTGAGTCAAGGTAGTCATATTGGTGCGCATGATTCGCACCCGCCTCCCGGCAGTGGTCCAGGCAAAATCCTGCCCCGGTATACACAGCAACTGGGCGATGGCCTCCTCATCAAACCCATTAGCCCGATTCCTCCTCTGGCCATACTCGCACTCCTGGCCCTCCTCCAGCACTAAAGGATATCCCAGGAACTGGCTGAGGGCATCCGCATCGAAATTGACCCCTCACCCAAGATCGCATATCTCGCACACCCTCCTCTATAGGCCAAGCATTGGCATAAAACTCGAGGACTATGTCTGGGTCGAACTTGGCCATGGGGGTAACCAGCGATGCCCACTGCCGGCGAACTATCTCTTCCTGGAAGTTAGTATACTCGTCGTCCCTAAGCTGGACGCGTATCTCCCAGAGTAATGACCATCCTTTGATGGTCTTGAAGCGCTGCTGGTGCTCAGCGCTCCTAAAATGATGGCTGTCATATTCGGGAGCGGAACTGGTTCCTTCAGCCGCTTTGTCTTCTTCAACCGCTTTGTCTTTCCTGGATCTCTTTGAGGCAAGCTTCCCTGGGGCCATTTCCTAAAAAGACAAACATTTTGGGAAGTTAGTTTCACCAAGAAATGCTACTTTCAAAACAACAACGACATGCAACCTCCTCCAATAAACACAAACATCAATGTAAATTTAAAACAAACTCAGGCACATATTTCCTTACGAACATACATTCGCACAAGATATTCTGCTAACTAAAAATTGCACTCATGCATAATCAAGGCATCTTCGTTACCTAGATCACGTATATGCACCTCCAAGGCGTATTTGCTACCTAAATCACATGCATTTCCTTTGCTAAATTTACATACATGCATACTCAAGGTATTTTGGCTACCAAAAATTGCACACGTGCACATTCGGGTATTTCTAATACCTATACATACACAAATTTCGTGAGGAATCTTGGCTACCCACACAATAAGGTGCTACATTTCATGCTTATTCAAGTGTTTTTGCTACCTAAAGCTGCATGCAAATTCAAGTATATTTTTTGCTAACTAAAATTGCATTCAAATTAAAAAGGTATCTTTGTAAGGTATTTCTTTACATAACATACAACATATATACATTTTTGTGAGACATTTTGACTACCCAAAAAATACATGTACACAAATCCAAGTATCTTGCTACCATATCCAAAGATGTAAATTGCTAAAGGTATTTCGCTACCTATTCTACACCTACATGTCCATGATGAACAAAATTTCTAAACATCTAGGTGTAAGGAAACTATTCTGGCGTAGCCCATAGCTGATTGCTGGCCAAAAAGGGTAGCTTCACCTAATATGCACCAATTCTCGTGTTCTCTCGCATCCAAAAACAAGCTTCGGTTCCTAGGCCTAGGGTGTATGGGGGGCAATCATTCTAGCCCTTATGAAACTGAATACATGCTCCAAAGACAGCAAACATGCGTAAACCAAATTGTCCCATAGGTTGTTTCCCTACAAAATCATGCGTAAATGCCATTGAGGCATTTCACCGAACACTTGGTGGGTGCACGTTTAGGCATTAATAGCAAGAGAATGGGGACAATGTGGCATGCCCCATTGCTCCAAAATGCATTATAGGCCTAGGGCCATCTCATACAAACCCTCAATCCAACCCAATCAAGCAAGAAAACAAACCAAAATTGCCCCACATATTTGAGCACATCCCCACAATCTAGAACACCAAAAGAAGATCAAAATACACCAATGAAAAGCTAGAAAGCTTAAGGATGGAATACTTACTTGTTAGTGACGAATAAAAGCACAAAACGAAATCAAAAAATGCGAAAAATGATGACCCTAGGGCTGCAAACTCGTAAATCCTGTGGGTATTGCTTTTGAATGGGGGGAAGAAGTTTTTGAATGCAAAAACGTTCACCTCCCTCGTTTTTATATTTTGGTGCAAGGGTTGCTCGCCCAGGCGAGCTAACCTGCCACATTTTTTTTATTTTTTATTTTTATTTTTTTTAGGGGAAACATAACCATGGCCCCCTCTCTTTATAGGTTAACATTTGCCTACTCGAACCTACTTAAGTTAGAATTAGGCATCGATTTACTTATTTAAAACAAACAGTAGTAATAATCACTGTGAATTCGAAGGATACTGGGCTGCCTTGCAGTGACGTTCTCTGCTTGTCCAGCGCCGGGAAGGGACGACGATCGGTCAGTCGTGACCCTATCCTCCATTTGCGTCTGTTCCTAAGTACCTACAAGTAGGAAACAAACAATGTGCGGCCAATCGTGACCGGGTCATTGTCTTACCTTGATTGGTTTTCTGCCTTTAACCTTGCCTCGACCCCCTGACAGTAGCTCGAGATGATTCTGCCCCTGTTTTATCACAACAATATGCATGCGTATGCATATGCATGAACGTTTTTAAACGCAGCAATTTTTAGTGAAAGCTGGTTTAGGTTCAATTTTAATTAAACGCTTGGGGCATCTCATGAAATGAGCGAAAGGGCTCAGGCGATCACAAACTAACACATGGTTTAAAACCAACGTGAGGACTAAAGCCTCGAACCCACGTTCACTTCTTTAAAAGATTGTAACAAGAGATACAGTAGACGGGGAATCCCTGGGGGAAACCCCAGAAAACACACAAAGATAAAGAACATGCAGCGGCATCCTTAATTGCCCCAAATTCTAGGCATAGTATCGTTTCACAACATCAGAGTTCACGGGTGAAGGTAGCTCCTCACCGTCCATGTTGGTAAGCACCAGGGCTCCTCCGGAAAAAGCCCTCTTCACAACAAAAGGCCCTTCGTAGTTTGGGGCCCACTTTCCTCGATTGTCCTTGACAGCATGAGACATCTTTTTCAGCACCAGGTCTCCCTCATGGAACTTGTGCAAGCGTACCTTCTTGTCGAATGCATTCTTCATTCTCTGCTGGTACAGGCACCCATGACTCATGGCCGTTAAGCGCTTACCTTCAATAAGGTTGAGTTGGTCATAGCGCATTTGAGCCCACTCTGATTCCTTTAATCCGGATTCCGCCAAGATTCTTAATGACGAGACTTCTACCTCAAACGGTAGCACAACCTCCATTCCATATACCAATGAGAACGGCGTTGCCCCGGTTGACGTGCGCACTGAAGTCCGGTAACCGTGTAACGCGAATGGGAGCATCTCATGCCAATCTTTATATGACACGGTCATCTTTTGGATGATCTTTTTGATATTCTTATTGGCCGCTTCCACGACTCTGTTCATCTTTGGTCGGTAGGGTGTGGAATTGTGATGTTGGATTTTAAACTCATCGCACATTTCCCCCATCATCTTATTATTCAAATTGGTGCCGTTGTCCGTGATGATCTTCCTCGGTAAACCATATTGGTAGATGATCTCCTTCTTAATGAACCTGACCACCACACTCCTGGTGACGCTAGCGTATGACGCAGCTTCAACCCATTTAGTGAAGTAATCGATCGCCACTAGGATGAAACGATGTCCATTTGCAGCTTTGGGCTCTATGGCTCCAATTACATCTATTCCCCACATGGAAAAGGGCCACGGTGTGGCCATGACATTCAGAGGATGTGGCGGAGCATTGACATTGTCCGCGAACGCTTGACACTTGTGGCATTTCCTTACATGGACGTAGCAGTCACTTTCCATGGTAAGCCAGTAATAACCTGCCCTCAAGATTTTCCTGGCCATAGCATGCCCATTGGCGTGCGTTCCAAACGAACCCTCGTGGACTTCCTCGATCATGTGGTTCGCCTCTTTGGCATCCACGCATCCCAGGAGAATCATGTCTTGGTTTCTTTTATATAGTATGCTCCCGCTCACGAAGAAACCGGCCGCCAACCTTCTCAACGTCCTTTTATCATTGTCGGAGGCCTCCGGTGGGTACTCTTTGCTTTCGACGTATCGCTTGATATCGAAATACCAAGGCTTACCGTCCGGTTCCTCTTCCACCTGGCAACAATGCACAGGTTTACCACAACACCAGAACTTGATGTATGGTAGATCCCTATGTGGCATTAGCTGGAACATGGATGCCAAAGTAGCAAGCGCATCCGCCATTTGATTTTCCTCCCGGGGAACATGATGAAAGGATATTTCATCAAGGGAATTAGTCAGCTCCTTGATATAGGCTTTGTAGGGTATCAGCTTGGGGTCTCTAGTTTCCCATTCCCCTCTCAGCTGATGGATCACCAACGCTGAGTCCCCATACACCTTGAGTAGCTTGACATCTGAGTCAATTGCTGCCTGGACGGCCAGGGCACATGCTTCATACTCGGCCATGTTGTTGGTGCAATCAAATCCTAGCTTGGGTGTGAAAGGTACACATTGATTATCTGGAGAGATCAATACTGCTCCAACGCCATGGCCTAGAACGTTCGACGCTCCGTCAAACCATACGGTCCATTTGTCCCGATCTCCGTCTAATTTTTCCTCAAACAAGGCCATGATGTCCTCATCCGGGAACTCGGGATGCATGGGCTGATAGTCGTTAAGAGGCTGTTGAGCCAAATAATCTGCTAAGGTGCTTCCTTTTATCGCCTTTTGGGTGACATAAACTATATCAAACTCGGATAGCAGGACCTACCACCGGGCGATTCGTCCCGTGAGAGCTGGCTTTTCAAAGATATACTTAACCGGGTCCATCTTGGATATCAACCAGGTAGTATGACTCAGCATGTACTGCCTTAGGCGATGGGATGTCCATACTAAAGCACAACACGTTCTTTCGAGCAAGGAGTAATTCATTTCACATGCTGTGAACTTCTTACTCGGGTAGTAGACAACGCGCTCTCTCTTTCCGGATTCGTCATGTTGCCCTAGCATACATCCCATTGACTCGTCCAAGATTGTCATGTACAAGATGAGAGGCCTTCCAGGTACCGGTGGCATAAGCACAGGAGGATTCATGAGACACTTCTTGATCCTTCCAAAAGCCTCTTGGCAATCCTCATTCCAGCGGACAGTTTGGTTTTTGCGTAAGAGTTTGAACAACGGCTCACAAATGGCGGTGAGCTGTGATATGAATCTGGCGATGTAATTCAAGTGTCCGAGGAAACCTCAGACTTGCCTCTCAGTACGGGGTTCTAGCATCTCAAGGATGGCCTTCACCTTTTCAGGGTTCCAGCATCTCAAGGATGGCCTTCACCTTTTCGGGGTCTACCTCTATCCCTTTCTGGCTTACGATGAAACCAAGCAATTTCCCTAACTTGACCCCAAAGGTACACTTAGCGGGGTTCAACCTCAATTGGTACTTCCTAAGCCTTTCGAACAACTTCCGCAGGTTGACAAGTTGTTCTTCCTCGGATTTAGATTTAGCAATTATGTCATCCACGTAGACCTCGATCTCTTGGTGCATTATATCATGGAACAAAGCTACCATAGCCCGTTGATAAGATGCCCCGGCATTCTTGAGTCCAAAGGACATCACCTTGTAACAGAATGTTCCCCACAGGGTTACGAAGGTAGTCTTTTCCATATCCTCCGGCGCCATTTTTATCTGATTGTAACCAGAGAAACCATCCATGAAGGAAAATAAAGTGAAATTGGCCGTATTATCTATGAGGATATCGAAGTGTGGCAACGGGAAATTGTCCTTGGGACTGGCCCGATTCAGGTCCCGATAATCCACACACATTCGTACCTTCCCATCCTTCTTAGGGACCGGTACAATGTTGGCAACCCATTCTGGGTACCGAGCGACTGCTAGAAAACCAGCGTCAAATTGCTTCTTCACCTCTTCTTTTATTTTTAAGGATGTTTCAGGCTTCATCCTTCTGAGTTTCTGCTTTACCGGGGAACACTCGGGATTTAGAGGTAATCGGTGCTGTACAATGTCAGAACTTAAACCGGGCATATCTTGGTAGGACCAAGCAAAAATGTCTTGGTAGTCTCTTAGCAGGGTTATTAATTCTTCACGGATAGGTGCGGTAATACCCGTGCCTATCTTTACTTCCCTTTTTCCACTGCCAGCTCCCAAGTCTACTAGTTTTGTTTCTTCTTGATGAGGCCCCATTTCTTGTTCCTCAAGGGCGACTATCTTTTCTAACTCTGGGGGAAGTCCCACATCCTCGTTTTCTTCATCCTCCGTTTGACTCGTTTCTTGCTTGAAGTCGATAGGCGGGTCCCAGGTATTAGTACCTTCGAGGGACTTGTCGTTAGATCTGCCGTTGAATATAAAGAAGTAAACATGCAAATGGATGAGAATGGGTAGAGACGTAGGAACAGATGAAGAAAGATCCTTGTATTATAAATTCAAGGGAAAAAGACACAAAGCCTTAACAAAAGAAAACTCTAAAGCCTAGGCCCAACTATAGAGCTTTTAAAACCGCAAAGGTTTACATTATGCTTGTTGCGTAAATGTCCGAGCGCTCCTCCACTCGCCAATTTCCTAGTCGGAAATCAGGAGGGCACGGTCGTACCAAATTCAATGCACTCGGAACATCATCTTCGTATATTGCAACGACTTGACCTTCGTCCCCTAGACCCGCGCTTATAAAGCTCCTACTTATGTGGCAGGGTGGGCTTCCTTCGCCTTCTTGTCTCAACCGCGAACCTTGACTTCCGCTTTTCCTTTCCGCAATGCTTCTCTTTATATTTGCCTGAGTGGGTTTATAGCCTAACCCATACTTCCCACGATTTCCTTTGGTGTTTATCAGGCTAGTTATGCCGCCGTTGTCCTTGCCTAAACTCATTCCGGGCTCGTAACCACTCCCCAACATCACTCGGGCCATCATTACTGCTGCATCGGACAGGCAAGCTTGCCTAGAGAGGGAATCCACGGAGGAAATGCTTACCACCTCGAAAGACTGGAAAGCGGTTTCTAACGGCTCCTCTGCGGCCTCCACATAAGGCATAGATGATGGGCAACTTACCAAGATGTCTTCCTCGCCTGATATGATGACCAAGTGCCCTTCCACTACGAATTTCAACTTTTGGTGGAGTGTAGAGGGAACAAATCCCATAGAGTGGATCCACGGGTGCCCCAACAGGCAGCTGTAGAGGGGGTTAATATCCATTATTTGGAAGTTAACTTGACAGGTGTGAGGGCCTATCTGTACAGGGAGGTCGATCTCTCCCCTAACCTCTCGGCGGGTGCCGTCGAAGGCATAAACCACCATGGAACTTGGCTTTAGGTGGGAAGCATTGAATGGTAATTTCTCCAATGTGCTCTTGGGCATCACGTTTAAACTGGAACCATTATCTATGAGCACCTTGGCTACAATGTGGTCCATACACTTGATCGATACGTGCAAAGCTTTATTATGCCCTCTCCCATCGGCAGGGATCTCTTCTTCGGCGAAAGCGAGATAGTTGTTGGCGGTGATATTATTAACAAGCCCTCCGAAGCCTTCCACAGAGATATCTTGGGCCACATGGGCCTCGTTCAAAACCTTTACAAGCAAAGCCCGATGAGGTTCCGAGTTCATGAGTAATTCCAACAGCGAGACCCTGGCCGTAGTTTTGTTGAGCTGCTCAATAACCTTGAACTCGCTCTGCTGAATTATGCGGAGAAACTCGCTGGCTTCCTCTAGTGACACCTCCTTCTTGCCATAACCATCCGTTTTCTCCGGAAGACCTTTCGCCGGAATATCCTCGTTCGGAGTGTGGGGGGTTTTATCATCTTGTTCTTCCACCACCTTTGCCTTCCCCTTGATGTTCGTGGGCTGAATTGGTAGGTCGGGGGGCGCAAATACACGACCGCTGTGGGTCACACCGCTCAGCCCCGTGATATTGGTTACTTTGGCCGACAATGAACTGATGTCGGTGGTTTCTTCTTCCTCTTTGTTCGGAGGTGTGTACTTCCATGGGACTGCGTGGCTATTTTGGTATGGGAAAGGGACAGGCTTAGGTGCCAAGGGGTGTCGGGGTTTTTGTGAAGCTGCGCCCTTGGTGAAATATATCACCAAAGGTTTGGGCTTCGCAAGACTGCTCTCCTCCGTGGACTGCATGCATATATGCTGCTCTTCTCTTCCCTCACTGTCGACTTCCAGTCGACCTTGATCTATCATCCGCTGTAACAATTCCTCCACTTCCAAACACGTTTCCATGTTATGCAGTTTGCCGGAATGCAGCAGACAAGAATCCTCCTTACGCCCACCATGGGGAATCACACCTCCCTTTTGTAGGGCCTCAAAGATAAACCTCCTAGGGGTTGCCACATCCTTTAAAGGTTTAGACTGGCGGGGCCTATCTGACCCAATGGCGTTAACCGCCCCCTTCCATGATTGGCAAGCGGGTTGGTTTTCACGTTGGGCCGATCCTCTTGGAATGTCAGCCATCCAACATCTATCAAATGTTGGACCTTGTATTTAAGGGCCAAGCATTTTTCAATGGAATGCCCCGGGGTATTCCCATGGTACTTGCAAGTTGCGTTAGGATCATACCACTTTGGGAAAGGGGGTTGGAAGACCTTCCCGGGAGTTATTATGGCCAGCTGGTTGGCGATGAGGGACGGCAGGAGGTCTTCATACGTCATTGGGAGTGGGGTGAATTCTTGAATTGGCCTCGGGGGAAAGTTCCTCATTGTGTTTGAATTGCCGGCCGGGTGAGTCGTAGTTGGAGTTGGAACTTGGGGGGCCTCCCTCTGAACGGGCGCCTTAGGCTGCATAGGTGCTGAATTAGAGGAATTCCTGGCGTGAGCTGAGAAGCTCGGATGATGTTGAGCGTATTGATGCGTACCATGAGATGTCTGCGGGGGTTTAACCCACGCGGGCGCCGAAGTGACGGCGTGGGCATCTCCCTCCTTCCTTTTTGCCCCAGTTGTTCCGACCCTCTTAGCATTGGCACTTGTAGAGGAAACATAATCGAATTTTCCTCTCTTCAACCCTACTTCAATTCTCTCCCCGGCGAACACTAGGTCCGCGAAGCTGGATGGCATGTAACCTACCAACTTCTCATAGTAGAACACTAGCAAGGTATCTACCGTCATAGTGATCATCTCTCTTTCGACCATGGGAGGGGCTACTTGTGCTGCTAGGTCTCTCCACCGCTGTGTGTATTCTTTAAAGGTTTCCCCTTCTTTCTTGAACATATTCTGTAGCTGAGTGCGATCGGGAGCCATATCCGAATTATACTGATACTGCCTCAGGAAGGCAGTAATCAGGTCCTTCCAAGTACGGATACGGGAAGCTTCCAGATTAGTGTACCAAACCACCGTGGCTCTGGCCAAGCTATCTTGAAAAAAGTGTATTAATAGTTTCTCATCCTTGGAGTGTGCGCCCACCTTGCGACAGTACATCTTGAGATGGTTCTTGGGACAAGTCATCCCTTTATACTTGTCGAAGTCTGGTACTTTGAATTTCGGAGGGATAACAACATCGGGTACCAAGCAGAGATCCGTCATGTCCGCGAACGGATAGTCACCAAATCCTTCCACGGCCCTCAATCTCTCCTCAAGGAGATCGAGTTTGCTCCTTTCTTCAGTTGCCGGGGGTGGTCCTTCCATGGATAAAACTATTGGTTGTGCCGTGAGGTTGGGCTGAGGCAACGTGTTGGGTGCCGGCCCCTCGAGGATCGGGGGGTAGAACTCGACATCCCTTCGGGCATAGTCTTGAGGATCTTCATGGACCTCTTCGGGCTGTTGAGGAGGCTCCCCTTCAAGGATGGGAGAAGAGATATGACCCGCATCATCTTGCATGACTGGTGGCGAGTAATTAGGTGGCAATCCATAAGGGTAAGCCGCTCGGTTGTATCCCAAATGGGGGTTGTTTTTGTGCCCCAGTGTGTTCCTTCCTCGTCCTAGCGTATTTGGGGGAGGATGGTGCGCAGTGGCTAGGAGAGTCGGATCTGCTTTGGCAGCCGAACTGAGTTGCCTCATTCCTAACATGGCCTCCATCATGGAAGCCATTTGTTCTTTCAGAGCCGACATGTCGGCTTTCATCTGTTCCTGCGTCTCCTCTTAATCACCCATCATTCTAGATTTGGATCTGGTGCGATAGGGATGCCTTGTGGCGCGTTTAGTTATGGTGTTCTTCCTAGAAAAACCAAACGTGAGGAGTAGGCAAAAAATTATGAATGCATGTTTAGAGATAAAATGCATGAGTGATTTGATTCGCATCGACTTTTGGAGTAGAAACATGGGATAAACTCATTTAATTCAAAAAGGTTATGACTAGTCAAGATTTGAGTGACAATACAAATTCCCTAGCGGTTCCTAATTATATAGGCCATTAAGTCTATCATATGCTGACAATAGCCGAGAAGTCCATGGATTTCCTCGGGGGCGGAGTAGATGTCCGCCATTGCTTTGGCCTTGGCTAGCAATCGGGGAAGTTCTTGACTCCCGTTCAAGGTAAAAGCAAATCGGTCCATCCACATGGTTGCCTCTTGGTGTAACGAGTCGATCACCCTTCCTCTAGCCTCCTTCTCTGCGTACACTTGGGCATACTCATCCGCCACCCTATGCTCATGGGTTGTGGCTAGGCTTAGTTCTTCTTGATACTTGGCGATGATAGCTAACATGTTGGTCTCTGTCTTGCACAACCGCTGAGACAAACTTCTCTTGGACCTCGAGCAAGCCTTCAATTCATCATTCAAGATCAAACCGTCTACTCGCGATTGGTCCCTTTCTTCTTTTCGGAGTTTAAGTTCGTTGTTACTACTCCACAGAGCCCCTCGGAACTTGTTCCGGCCATGTTCTTCCCTACGGGCCCTTTTGGTCTCTTGTTCCAAAGCCTTGGTGGTAGCCATATTTACATCTCTCAGTTCGGCATTCTCCTTTCGGATTTTAAGAGCTGCAGATTTGAACCTTTCTTTGACTGTTTGAGCTTGCTTGAGTTCTGTCCTAAGGGCTTGCACCTCTTCGTCTTCCTCCGGTGCCTCATCTTCCTCCCTTTTAGTGGTTCTCAGACTTGGGAGCCAATCCAAACCTTGCACGTGGGCTTTCAACCACTCACGGTAGCCACCGATGGGCCCATTGTTACTGCCTCTGAGTTCCTTGTCTTTCTTTTGCAACACCTCCCATGCCATGCGGACCTTTTGAAGTGTCTCCACATTGGTCTTATTGAAACCTCGTGAAATGACAGGCACGATCTCTTCCTCTAGTGGTGCTCCTCTCATAGGATAGCCAAGTTGTCTTATAGCAAGAATGAGATTGTAGCTGATGCAACCCCTTGTCCCCATCAAGGGAACATTTGGAAATCCTCCGCATGAAATAAGAACTCCGGTTCTTCCTTCCTTCCATCGAAGGAACCAGTTGACATATGCTCCTTCTATGCTTGCTAAGAGTTGATCCCAATCCGCCCTTCCTTTCTCTGTGCATGAACGGAGGCTTTCTAATGGGCAAGCATGCCTCACTTCTTGGCGAAAAAGGTGCGAAACTATTCATACATAAAGAGCTGGAGTACAACAAACAATCCTTGTATTGCTCTTTTCACATCTTCGGTCAAAGGTGTCGTATAGATCGGCTAGCATAGCGACAACCGGGCTTTCCTTGTGGTTATGATAGGCGAGAAAAGCGTCGATCGCTGCCAGGTCCACCAACCCATCCACGTTCGGAAAGAGGACTCCCCCGAAAATCAACAGTGCGAGAATATCTATGAACGGGACCCACTCGCCTTTATCTGCCAAGATTCTTGCTTTTACCTCCAAATATTTTCTCGGTATTCCGACCACCCCATTTTCGACTTGCTTCCTGTGGTCTAATTCCTGTGCCGAGATTTGGACTATCTTGGAAATTCTAGCTAATGAGGGATAGAACCCTGTGAAGAGGTATGGTTTCCTCCCCCCTAGAGGGCATCCTAGGATCTCTTCAAATTCTTCCACCATGGGTGACAGCTGGAAGTCCCCAAAGGTGAAGCACCTCAACGGCTGATCATAATACTGGGCGAGGGAGGCAATGGCCTCTGTAGAGACTTCTACCATGGCTAGGTCCCAGATTTTACCATAAGCTTTGCGAAAAGCTTGCCGCTGGAGCTGACCCATCAACTGCCCTAACTCTTTTAGACTGGTGATCCCTAGGCTCTTGACTTTGACACGATAGAACCTCTTTTTAAGCGAAGGCATTTGACTTAATCCCATGTTTTACTAAAGTGAACAAAAATTGGCGCGAATCAAAACTCCAACATCTATCATGGGCGGAAATGGATGAATGCATGACGAAATGCATATGACACAAATGCAATTTATGAATACGGGAGCCCGGGAAATTGTCTCCTTTTTAGATACAACGTCTTGGGGTAGCAAAGTGCCCAACATATGTATTTTAAGAAGGTGACACGGACCCTTCGCTGGTTTGTTAAAGAGAGGGGATCTAGACAGAATCCGTGTGTGACGCATACGCGAAAGGCGCAACATAGTATGACAATATTCACAAAATATATAAAAGGGTGCATGAAACTTATGCATGGCAGTGGAAAAATGGCACGCAGCGTGTTTGCTCCGTGCCCCTATTTAAGAGACCTATATGGGAGAGAGCAAAAAAGGCTTTTAGTGATAATTCCCAAGGTGGTCATATCTCTCTTGATGGTCTTTTAGAGGTATCATCCCCTTTGAAGCACATACTGCAGCAGTAGGGACTACTAGCAACAATATGTTTTCAAAGAGAAAAACTCTAGATGAGGGTTCACTGTAATCAAGCAAGTCGGAGACCTAGCATGATCACAGATTCACCTCCACTCCTTATGTTCCCATGAACCCGGGTATAGGGCCCTTTTTCAACTCACAGTGTGTGCAAATAGTGTTGGTGTTTGTGTGCGTCAAATGAATAAATATTTACCTCATGCATACATTTTAAAACGCACTAAAAGCAACAAAGAGTTTATATACACAAGAACATAAGACAAATAAAGGGAAACCAACAAAGAAGAAAGTCATGATAAAACATTGCACAAGATTAAATGGCCTAACTCTCTAAAAAAAGTCCCCAGTGGAGTCGCCAACTGTCGCAACCTACCCTTCGGCGGGAGGGCGACGGGAGACTCGCGGGTGCGTGTTCCAAGAAAGGAATACGCGCGGAGTCGCCACCAATGTTTATTTGAGGAAAACGTCGGAAAAACTGGAAAAGACATGATCTACGAACTTTAAGTGAAAGGTTCGGGAGTTGTATTTACGCACGGGGAAGGTATTAGCACCCCACGCGTCCGTCACAAGAGACGGCAGCCTTTAATCAAATGTGCAAACATGACTTCAATTTTTTATGTTCCCTTTTACGCCTTTATTTCTTTTTGTACTTTTTATATTTTTTTATCTTTTTGCGGTCGACGAGGGTGTTTCCCTTGCTCCTACGTATTCCTTAATTGCGATAAGGAAATCAGACATACGTAGTTCTTTGAGAACAAAATGTTTGGTTAAGTTGTTTTTATCCTTTTTGCAAGATATGTTTTTGTTGAATGAAAGGTTATTTAAGGCGTTGGACCGTTAAACAAACTTTCGATTCTTTTGAAAAGAGAGAAGACATTAAGGCATTGGACCATTTAATGTTCTCTTTATTTTTGAAAGAGGTAATATAGCTATATGTTGATTTTAGCCCTTTTGAAATTTACACTTAACCGATAAAAGCGGAAAAGACCATTTCAAGGCTTTGGACCTTTGAAAATGGCTTTTTTAGGCAACGTCAAAAGTTTGGTTTATGAATTGATTTTAGCCTTAGTTTCACTTTGGTTATTAATCGATTCGATTAAGAAAGAGAAATCCCAAAGGAAAGTGTCCGATTGATTCTTTTTTGATTTATTTTATTAAAAGATATTTTTAATTATTATATTATTATTTTACCCCTTTTTTTTGGCTTCCAACGTAGTTACGGCGTGACCGAACGGTCAGATTTCATTTTAATAGAAACTAACGGATATTACAATTCAAATGATCGGTGGAAATTTATTTTACTTTTTGATTAGATGAGAAAATGACTTAAGCAAATGACTAAAGCACGTCAAAAGGGGGTACGGATAGTAAATAAAATGAAAAGCACGTAAAAACAAATGGGGACCACCACGGGTACATAGAATGAATTGAAAAGCTCGATTTAGAAACTTACCCGTTGAAGACCAAAGAACGATGACGAACGAACGAAGAACGTCGAAGAACGGCTGAAAATCATCCCGAAAATCCCCACAGAAACGTTACAGAAACCTTACGGAAGCACCTCGGCTCGGATTTTCTTCACGGAACCAATTTTTTTCACTAATTTCAAGTGATTCTTGAATTACCAGGAGGGCTGAACGAAATTCCTCTTCATTTCTCCCGCTATTTATAGGAAAATGGGGGAGATGCTTGCCACCCAGCTCGCCTAGGCGAGCAAGGTGACTTCCTCCAGAAGCAACCGCCTTCTGGAGGAATCTTCTGGAGGGCCCAAGTGGGCCTGGTTGCTATTTGCACCCCATTTCTTCTAAATACACCCCCTTCATTTTTTTTTGGTGATTCTTTTTCGTAAAGTTACGGAAACTTATGAATTTCATAACAATACCTGTTTTCTTTCCGTAATGTTACGGAACCTTGCGGATTACATAATCATCCCCTTTTTGACTTACAAAATGTTACAGAACCTCACGAATTGTGCAACGATGCTTCCTTTTGAGTTCCGGCATGTCACGGAACTTCACAAATTGCCTGACGATGGGTGCCAAGTACCTCAAAATGGTTAAATGAAAGTTGCATGCCACCAAGCAAAGGTCCCCAGACAAAATTAGGATATGACACTTTCCTTCTTAGCTAACCTCTTGGAGGAGACACTTACCTCCTTACACTCCTCCTTAACCATTAAAGGTTGTCCTTCTTCTTGGGGATATATTTCTTCACTAGATTCTTCCTCTTTTGCTTCTTCAATTCCACTAGAGGAAGGTGAAGTAGTAGCCTCATCTTGGCTACTATATATGTCTTGACCCCTCATAATCATGGTTTTTTTGGTGGGGCATTGAGAAGTAAAGTGTCATCTTCCAAGACATTTAAAGTACTTCATGGAGCTAGTTTTCTCTTGCATACTAGCCTTAAGGGGTTGCTTTTCTATTGTCTTCCCCTTATCATCTTTGGGCTTAGAAGGAGTCACCCCTAAGATGCCTTCACCTTGGTCTTTCTTTGGATAAAAGTTAGAGCCATAAGATTTTGAAGTAGACTTCCTTTTAAGTTGTTGCTCTACCCTTATTTCCCAATCTAAGTTAGCCTCTACATTGTCCTTCCCATGGAAGTATGAAAGGTTAATGTTAGCCTCTTGAGGCTTTATTTCATTTTCTCTTCTATGGGAGTGAGGTCTAAGATGTGACCTATGCTTTCCTTCGTAATAGTCACGAAGTTCTTCACTTAGGCTCTTGCAAGAGTTATGACTACTATAGAAGGCATATTTTTCTCTTTTCATTTCTTTCATTATTTTTCTTCTTTCTTCCTCTCTTATTTTCTTTCTTTCATCTTGACTTATTTCTTCCATTCTTTTTTTTCCTTTTTCTTTTCTCTCTTGTTTTTCTTTCCATAACTTGAGGGAACTCAACTCATCTAAGATTCTAGATAAAGGGTCTTTATGACTAGTACCCTCGCCATTAACACTAGATGAATGATGACTCATGTTGGTTCCTAAGTTGTGGTTCATTCTTGTTGGAGGTTTGAAAGCAAGAGGTAAAAGAAACTATGGTTGAAACTAGCCAAAATAAACACTAAAAGAGGTGTGAAATATAAGGTAAAAAACTAATTGGTAAAAGGAAAGCTATCTAGGCGGTTTGACAATGGAAGGTAAAGGAAATAAGCTATGAAAGTAAGCAAGAAATGTAAATTAGGCGAATCCTAAGAGTGTTTGGATGACCACATTCAAGGTTCCCAACAAAATACTCACTATCCTAAGGAAAAATTGCCTAAAATTATTACACACAAATGGAAGTTTGGTAACCTATTGGAGGCTCCCAACACACTTCCAATGAAAGGCCTTTTTGTTACAAAACTTGAAAGCAATGAAGGTAAGTAAATTGCAAATTAAAAAATTACAAAACGGTCCTCAATTTTGGTGGTTGTTCTCTCTTTGGTGATTCACTCAATTTGGAGTGCATCTTAGTCCAGTAGCTCTTAAGGTGGTTGGCTCCTTGCTTCTTGACTCAAACTCTTCAAGGTATGGCACCAATCCTCCTTTCCAATTCCCTATATGGCAACTCACAAGCAAGGAAACAAAGAGACAAGCAATAACCAAAGACCAAAAAAAATGAAATGAAAGCTAAACCAATAGTAGAACTTTTCATATAGCCTACCAACTTTTCATAGTAGAACACCGGCAAAGTTTCTACTATCATGGTGATCATCTCCCTTTCAATCATGGGAGGTACCACCTGGGCTGCCAAATCCCTCCATCTCTGGGCATACTCTTTGATGGATTCGTGCTCTCTCTTGCACATGTTTTGAAGTTGGGTCCTGTCAGGAGCCATATCTGTGTTGTATTGGTACTGCCTAATAAAGGTAGTAATCAGGTCCTTCCATGATCGAATGCAGGATGCCTCCAAGTTGGTGTACCAAATCACCGCAGAACCGGACAAACTGTCTTGGAAGAAGTGCAAAAGAAACTTCTCATCCCTTGAATGTGCACCCATCTTTCGACAGTACATCTTCAGATGGTTCTTGGGGAAAATGGTCCCCTTGTACTTGTCAAAGTTCGGTACTTTGAACTTGGGAGGGATGATGACGTCTGGCACTAGGCACAAGTCCATCATGTCCGCGAACAGAAAGTCACCAAATCCTTCAACGACTCTTAGCCTCTCCTCGAGGAGGTCGAGCTTTTCCCTCCTTTCTACTGCCGGAGGCAACCCTTCTACAGATAGGAGTATTGGTTGTACTGGGTGGGGTTGAGAGACCCCCACTATGTTGGGTTAAGGTAGCATGTTCGGTGCCGGTCCTTCAGCGATGAATGGGGGGTAAGAGTTATCTTCCCCGTGAACATGCTCCCACGGACCTTCGTAGGCAACCCCAATAGGTTGTGGAGGGGCATGATCCATGTTATCATGCAATGTTGGAGGTGTGAAGTTGGGAGGCAAGCCATAGGGGAAGGCATTCCGGTTGTACCCTGGATGCGGGCTGTTGGCGCGTCCCGTAGTGTCTCTTCCTCATCCCCTCATGTCTAGGATAGGCTGATGTGCTGGGCTTGTTGCGGGCTAAAGGACTGGGTCCACTTTAGTGGCAATACTGGCAGTGGCGGCTGTGGCAGCGTTACTTTCCATCAGCCTTTTCATTCCTAACATGGCTTCCATCATGGAAGCCATCCGATCTTTTAAGGCCGACATATCGGCCTTCATCTGTTCTTGCACCTCTTCCAAGTCACCCATCGTTCTAGACATGGAGCGGGTACAATAGGGGTGCTTTGGAGCGTGTTTAGTTATGATGTTTCCACCTAGAGAGGCAAAATGCGGTGAGTATGCAACAAGGTAGTTAAGTATGAATGCATGCTAGAAGTAAATTGTCGGGGCATTGGATTCACACTAGTATTTTGAGCAAACTCATGGGTTCAACCTCATTTTATTTGAAGAGAAGAAAAAGTTTCAACTAGTCAAGATCCGGGTCACAATACAACCACCCTAACTGTTCCTAATTATATGGGCCATCAAGTGTATCATATGTTGGCAATAGCTGAGGAGCCCATGGATTTCCTTGGGGGCTGAGTACACGTCTACCATCGCCTTGACCTTTGCTAGTAATCATGGAAGATCTTGACTCCCATTCAAAGTAAGGGCAAATCGATCCATCCACATCATCGCTTCTCGGTGCAATGAGTCAATCACCCTTCCTTTTGACTCCTTTTCCGCATTGATGTGTCATTATTTTCTGCTATTTCTTAACCCTTTTTGTCACCATTTTAATTACTGATTAGCCTTAATTGTCAAATTAATTATGCAGTTTCATCATTTGGGCCTACTTGACTAATTTTGTGTTTTTAATTTAATTTTAGGAGAATTATAAGCAATTGGGCTTGGATTAGGAATTGGGCTGAACCGGCTTGGACTTGAAGAAAGCAGACAATTTTATTTTATCCAATTTTATTTTATTTGGGCCAGTTTTATTTTATTTCATTTTTGGGCTTGGACTTTAATGCATAAATGTAAACTTTGGGGCTGAGGACATATATAACAGCACCAGGATTTTAGTGAGAAAAGAGAGTTTTGGGAGGAGGATAATTTTAGGGTTTTGCAATTCCAGTTTTTACTGTTCATGCACATTGTTCACATAGCAATAAATTTCATTTTCTGCTTCAATCTGCAATTTCGTTTTCTGCTGATTAATGGAAGGCTAAGTCTCTAGTGTTGTTTTCTCTTGAGAATCAAGCACAACTCTCTTTGAGGTTTTGTTATTACTATTGAATTTTGATCAGTTTTTCCTTTTCACCAATTGCTCTCTATTTGTTGCTATTAATTCATGCATGCTTAATGCTTGATTAATTGTCTTTGCGCTTAATTTACGTTCATGCTTAATGATCAGTTTCATTCATGATTAATTGGTGTATGTGTTGCTTAACCACATAATGACAGCCTTATGTTAATTTTTGCTTAGTAATTTAATTTAGGGTTGGAGTACGTGGTTAAACTGATTAGGGATAAATTCTCGTAACCTAGGATAAGAGACTTGCTTGTGAATCAAAAGGGAAACAACATGTTTTAATTATGTTATTTCTTTAATTCGAATTAGCTTGCTGTTTAATTTACAAAAATAGATACCCCCCAATTCGTTACTATTTTATTACTATCTGCTATGAACGTTTGGTTGACCATTGCTCGTTGGGAGATGACCTAGGATCACTTCCTAGATACTGCATTTTTAATGTTTATTTGATTCGGGTACGACCTTGATCAAATTTGGCGCCGTTGCTGGGGAGCAGTGGGCCAAAGGTTCATAATAGTATTTAGTTGTTTTGTGTTGTGTAGTGTTCTATTTTGCATTTCAGTCGCGTCCCCTGTTTAGTGACTGTTTCAGCTTTGTGTTTTTCTGTGAACAGTAATTAGCGATTGGGAACTAGCGACTGATTTTGCAATTTAATTAGCTATTTTTGTTTTGATAGGTAGAGTTGTTATTTTTGGCTGATTTTTTGTGTGGTAGCTTCTTTTGATTTATATTTTGTGTGAAAAATACCAGGAGAACTTGGTGTGGCAGTATTTGAGAGAGACAAAAATTTTGGGAACTTGTTTTTAGCAAAACTTAAAACAACCATAACTTTTGCTCTGGGTATCAGATTGACTATTATTATATATGAATTTGGGGTCTCCCAAACTCGAAAAATCAGCCGTTTACTACGTTTTTATTTTTTTTATTTTTCAAGTATTATTGTCCTATTTTTCTAAACTTTTCTTAGGTAGTTTTCATTGTTAGACTTTGAATTTTTGTTTGAAATTTTTTGTGCTATCTTTTCATGATTTTAGGGTGTTGCTCACAAAATTTCAGCCCATTTGGATATAGTTTGAGTATAGCTGTAGTTTTACCCCTTTGTTAGGTGCTTGTTGAGAGATACATGATTTGTTGCATATAGTGCATGACTAGGGGCAATCCAGGTGATTTACAACCCTTTGATCCTGAAATAGATAGAACCTTTCATATAATAGTTAGCCATAGTGTGCAACCTGATCATTCTATGCATTTCGAGCATTTTGAGCATTCAACTACTAATTTTCATACTGAGAACATGGCTTAACCTCCACCTCGTGAGAGGACTCTTAGGGAGATGGCTGCACCTGATTTCACTTATGAAAGCTTGTGCATTCAATATCCTGATGAGGGTGCTCCATATGTTCTCAAGATTGGACTAATACATTTGCTGCCCAAGTTTCACGGTCTTGCAGGTGAAGATCCTCATAAGCATCTTAAAGAGTTCCATATTGTTTGTTCCACCATGAAGCCCCCTGATGTCCAGGAAGATCATATCTTTCTAAAGGCTTTTCCTTATTCTCTAGAGGGAGTGGCAAAAGATTGGCTGTACTACCTTGCTCCTAGGTTCATTTCCAGTTGGGATGACCTTAAGAGGGTGTTCTTGGAGAAATTTTTCCCTGCATCTAGGACCACTGCCATCAGAAAAGACATTTCAGGCATCAGGCAACTTAGTGGAGAGAACTTGTATGAGTATTGGGAAAGATTCAAGAAATTGTATGCAAGCTGTCCTCACCACCAGATTTCTGAGCAACTCCTTCAATATTTCTATAAGGGACTTAGAAACATGGAGAGGAGTATGATTGATGCTACCAGTGGTGGAGCCCTTGGTTATATGACTCCTGTTGAGGCTAGGAGTTTGATTGAGAAGATGGCTTCCAACTCCCAACAATTCAGTGCAAGAAATGATGTTATTGTCCTTAAAGGAGTCCATGAGGTGACCACAGATTCATCTTCATCTACTGAAAATAAAAAGATTGAGGGAAAACTTGATGCCTTGGTCAACCTAGTAACTCAGCTTGCCATGAATCAGAAAAGTGCACCTGTTGCATGAGTTTGTGGTCTATGCTCTTCTGCAAATCACCATACAGATCTTTTTCCTTCTTTGCAACAATCTGGAGTCAATGAACAACTTGAAGCTTTTGCTGCAAACATTTATAATAGACCCCCTGATGCAATCCTACCCCCCAAGGGCATTAGATAGAAGACTCCAAGAAGATTGGGCCAAAAATGCAAGAGAAGGCCCTAGGGTTTTCATGAGCCTTAGGGTAGATTTCGGGCCCATGGGCTAAGTATGAGCCCACTTATCTTGGTACATATTAGATTAAGGTTTCATTAATTTTGGGCCTTGTATTTAGGGCTCCATAATGTAGGTAGGATACCCAAGAAATATAGGATTTTTCAGCCTTTGTATTTTAGGGCACCTAGACTAGTTTTTGTATCAGGGGTAGTTTTGTAATTTCACATGCACTAAGTGGATATTTGATGTGTGTGGTTGGAAATAAATTTAATTGAATTGGTAGAAGCCCAATCCAATTAAATTTTAGAGGGGGAGGTGAGCATTTGCTTACTACACCCCATTGCCACATCATATAGTCACACTTTGTGCATGTCCTTCATGCTTTTCATGCCTCATGACACCTAAGCACACTTAGTGGAGAATCTTGGAATTGATCTTGGATTAGTGGGCTGAACCATAACTAAAATTCACTAATCATAATTAGTGAAATTTTGGCTCCAAAGTTTGGCTCCACAAATTCAATTTCAAATTCAAGTGAAATTTGAATTTCCCTCCAATTTTTTTGTGACACTTAGGCTATAAATAGAGGTCATGTGTGTGCATTTTTTTCAATTTTGATCATTTAAATATTAACTTCAGATTTCAGAGCTCTTTTAGAGAACAAAATTCCGTGCTCTTCTCTCCCTCTCCTTTCATTCATCTCCTTCTTCCTCCATGCTCTTATCCATGGCCTCCTATGGTGGTGAGCTTCTTCTAGACTCATCTTCTCCTTGAAGTGACGTCTTCTCTATCTCTTCCTTCTCCATTCCGCTGCCATTCATCTTCCAAGGAGCAAAGGAATCCATTGATGAAGAAGATCCTAGGCCTACAAGCTCCAATGGAGCTTACATCATGTGGTATCAAGAGCATCTTCATCTAGGTGATGTTCTTTTGCTTCCTCTATCTTTTTGTTCGGTGAATTCTCTTTAATTCCTTGTTCTTAATCTTATTCTCCATGTATATCCTCCATTTTCTTGTGGTTTGGTGCTGTTTAGAGTAGATTAAAAAAAACAATCTACACTTGTTCTTGCATTTCTATGGTTCAAATTTTGTAGATCTACTCTTGAATCTTGTTTTTGTGTTGATTTTAGGTTCTATCATTTTTCATTCATAATATTCTTGTGCTGAACCTTAGATCTAAATTTTCTTCCAAAATATTGATTAGAAAAAAAAAACACAAAAATCAAAGTGTAAATCACTTAATCCATGTTGTCTTAGAGTCATGTTTAGTCATAGTAATTGTCACATTATGTTCTAAGTTTGTGTTGAATTTTTATTTTGTTGATTGAATTCTAGATACATTTGTTCATGTATTCTTGTCATTCTTAGCCTATCTTTTGAATTTTGAGTCTAATTCATGCATGTTATTTAGTTCATAACATGTTCTAAATCAATTCCTAGAAGTAGTCTTGTTCTTGAACTTTTTTTTGTTTTCTAAGTTTCCTACATGATGCCTATGATGAAGTTGAGTTGTGGTGCTGAGTTGTGGCTGGATTTGTGAATCAAATAAGTATTAAGCTCTCTTGAATTGTGTTATTCAAGATAATTGAGCATAAGCAAACACAAATTGTAACTATCCAAGCCTTAAGCAACATAAACACTACTCTTGATTTCTAGGTTGAAATCGCTGGTGCTGGCAGCTTGAACATACAAAATTGTATAAATTACTGGGAATTGGTCACTACTATTTTTGAGCTGAAATTTTTACTGAAGTTTCTAGACATCTGGAAAAAAATTATAAAAAAAGAACCAAGCGATTTGGATTAAAGGAAAAAATAAGAAAAATCACACAAGTTAGCAGAAAAATCAGTGTCAAGGAAAAAAAAAGTCAAAGGGAAGTGTGCTTGTTGTTTTGGCTCAAACATTTGTTCTATAGTTGGTGCCTATTTTATACCAATCCTAGTTCTGAAATTTAAATTGAAAATTATTGTGAAAACAAGTGCCGAAACTAGAGGTTTCTTGAGTCTTTTTTTTTTTTAGTTTTTCTACTCTACTCTAGAGCCATTCTAGGTTTCTCTTTGAGTCCTAGCTTGCTTTTTTGTGCTTTTCATTGCTTTAATTGTTGAATAATCCTTGAAAATTTGTCTTGTTAAAACTCTATTGGTTTAGCTTTCATTTCATTTTTTTTTTTGGTCTTTGGTTATTGCTTGTCTCTTTGTTTCCTTGTTTGTGAGTTGCCATACAGGGAATTGGAAAGGAGGATTGGTGCCATATCTTGAAGAATTTGAGTCAAGAAGAAAGGGGCCAACAACCTTAAGAGCTATTGGACTAAGAAGCACTCCAAATTGAGTGAAACACTAAAGAGAGAATACCCACCACAATTGAGGACCTTTTTTTTCTTTGTAATTTTGTATTTGGCAATTTGCTTTGCTTTCAAATTTTGTAACAAAAAGGCCTTTCATTGGAAGTAAGTTGGGAGCCTCCGCTAGGTCACCCTACTTCCATTTGTGTGTAATAATTTTAGGCAATTTTCCCTTAGGATAGTGAGTTTTTTGTTGGGAACCTTAAATGAGGTCATCCAAACACTCTTAGGATCCGCCTAGTTTGCATTACTTGCACTTTAATTTCTTGCTTACTTTCATAGCTTATTTCTTTTACCCTTCATTGTCAAACCGCCTTGATAGCTTTCCTTTTACCAATTAGTTTTTACCTTATCTTTCACACCTCTTTTAGTGTTTATTTTGGCTAGTTTCAACCATAGTTTCTTTTACCTTTTGTTTTCAAACCCCCAACAAGAAAGAACCATAACTTAGGAACCAACATGAGTCTTCATTCTTCATCTAGTGTTAATGGTGAGGGTTCTACTCCTAAGGACCCCTTGTATAAGATATTAGATGAGTTGAGATCCCTTAAGTTGTGGAAAGAAAAACAAGAGAGAAAAGAAAAAGGTAAAAAAAGAGTTGAAGAAATAAGTCAAGATGAAAGAGAGAAAATAAGAGAGGAAGAAAGAAGAAAAATAATGAAAGAAATGAAAAGAGAAAAACATGCCTCCTTTAGTAGTCATGACTCTTGCAAGAGTTTAAGTGAAGAACTTAGCAACTATTATAGAGGGCGCCATAGCTCACATACTAAACATCACTCCCAAAGAAGAGAACATGATAGAAGGCCTCAAGAGGTTAACATTAGCCTCCCATATTTCCATGGAAAAGATAATGTTGAGGCCTACTTAGATTGGGAAATGAAGGTTGAACAACTCTTTGCTTGCCATCATATTAGAGATGAGAGAAAAGTTCCACTGGCTACCCTTAGCTTTCAAGGGTATGCCCTCTATTGGTGGACTTCCCTTGTTAGGGAACGAAGGATTCATGGGGATCCTCCAGTAGAGTATTGGAATGATCTTAAGAGTGCCCTTAGGAAGAGACACATTCCCTCCTACTATAAGAGGGAGCTTATGGACAAGCTCCAAAGGCTTAGACAAGGGAGTATGAGTGTTTAAGAATATAGACAACAAATGGAATTACTCCTTTTAAGAGCTGGACTTAGGGAGGAGGTAAGAACAAGCATAGCTAGGTTCCTTAGTGGGCTTAATATGGAAGTGAGGGACAAGGTTGAACTCCTTCCATATAGGGACCTAGATGAGCTAGTCCAACTTTGTATAAGAGTGGAGCAACAACTTAAAAGAAAGCCTTCTTCAAAATCTTATGGCTCTCACTCTTATCCAAGGAAGGACCAAGCCCATGGAATTTTAGGGGCTGCACCTTCAAAACCCAAGGAAGATAAGGGTAAGACCATAGAGAAATACACCCCTAAGACTAGTTCCCAAGAAAGGAGTAGCAACATTAAATGCTTCAAATGTCTTAGGAGAGGTCACATTGCCTCTCAATGCCCCACAAAGAAAACCATGATCATGAGGGGTCAAGACATTTATAGTAGTCAAGAGGAGACTACTTCTTGCCCTTCCTCTAGTGGAAGTGAAGATGAGGTAAGGGGTGAAGAGTCTAGTGAGGAAGTCTACCCCCATGAAGAAGGTGACCTCTTAATGGTTAGAAGGCTCCCTGGAGGTCAATCTTGTGATCTATCTCAATCCCAAAGAGAGAACATGTTTCATACAAGATGCAAAATTTTAGATAAAACTTGTTCTCTCATTGTGGATAGTGGATCTTGTTGCAATTGTTGTAGCACAAGATTAGTTTCCAAGTTGAACCTCACTATCATTCCCCACCCAAAACCTTATAAACTTCAATGGCTCAATGAGCAAGGGGAAATGATAGTTAACCAACAAGTGAAGGTACCTTTCTCCATTGGGACATATAAGGATGAAGTTAATTGTGATATAGTTCCCATGGAGGCAGGACATATTTTTTTAGGAAGGCCATGACAATTTGATAGGAAGATTGACGCAACGTGCCCTTTTGCGGGCGAGCGAAGGCGAGGCTCACGGGTGCGCTTTCCAAAGGAGGAAAGGTGCGCGGAGTCGCCACCAACGTTTATTTGTGGAAAACGTCGGAAAAACCGAAGGAAACTGGTCACAATGAAAATTCTAAGTTCGGAAGTTGTATTTACGTTTGAGGAAGGTATTAGCACCTCTCACGTTTGTCTCAAAGGACAACAGCCTATTTTTTAGAATTGTGGAAATTGTGTTACCTTAACTTTATTTCTTTTTATTTTTTGAGGTCAACAAAAGCGGGGCTTTTGCTCTTACGTACCCTCCATCGAAGAGGAAATCAGACCTACGTAGTTCTTTCTTAAACGTGAATCAAGCGATTCTTTTTACTTGAAAGGTGATCATTTTAAGGCGTTGGATCTTAAAAATGATCCATTTTACTTGGTAAGAAACTGAAATGATAAACTTTCAAAACCCTATTTTTTGTGGACGAGCTTGACTTGGCGAATTGATTTCAAAACCCTAGTTATTAGTCAATTCAATTAAGAATGAGAAATCCCAAAGAGAAAACGTCCAATTGATTTTTTTCTTTATTTTACTAAAAGGTATTTTTTGATTATTATATTATTATTTTACCTCTTTTTTGATTTCCAACGTGGTTACGGCACGACCGAACGGTCGGAATTCATTTTAACAAAAATTAACGAATACTACAATTCAAATGATCGGTGGAAATTTATTTTATTTTTAGATTAGGCGAGAAATGACTTAAATAAATTACTTAAGCACGTCAAAAGGGGGTATAGAAAGCGAATGAAAACGAGAATAAAAATACATGAAACAAAATGTGGACCACCACGGGTACATAGAATAAATTGAAAAGCTCGGTTTGAGGTACTTACCCGTTGAAGACTGAAGAAAGCGAAGAACGAACGACGAATGTTGAAGAACGGTCGAGAATCTTTGCGTAATTACTCACGGAAACATTACGAAAGCGCCTCGGCTTGGATTTTCTTCACGGAAGTAATTTTCCTCAGCAATTTCGAGAGAATAAGAAGTGCCAAGAAGGCTGAACCCCTTCTCCCTTCACTCCTCCCCCTATTTATAGCAAAATAGGGGAGGAGCTTGCCACCCAGCTTGCCCAGGCGAGCAAGGTTGCTTCCTCCAGAAGCAACAGCCTTTTGGAGGAAGAATCTGGAAGGCCCAATTGGGCTTGATTGCTATTTGTACCCCCCTTTTTACTAAATGCACCCCCCTCTACCTTTTTTTGGTAATTCTTTTTCCGTAACGTTACGAAAATTTACGAATTTCGTAACGATACTTATTTTCCTTCCGCAAGGTTACGAGTCCTTACGGATTATGTATTTACTCTTTTTTAGCTTTCGAAGAAGTTATGAAAACTCACGGATTGCGAAAAATACCTCCTTTCAATTTCCGTCACATCACGGAATTTTCACGGATCGCGTAAGCCTGCTTCCTTTTGATTTTCGGCACGTCTCTGGACTTCACATATTGTGCAACAAAGGGTGCCAAATATCTCGAAGCGGCCAATCAATGGTTGTATATCATCAAATTATAATCCCCGGACGAAATTAGGGTATGACAGTTGCCCCTCTTTACATACCTCTCATCGGAGATAAGAGGAAAGCAAAGATAAGACACTAATTTCGTCCATCCTGCCCTTTCCGTGATGACGATTCTCGTCTCTACTCCTTCTTTTTTGCTGTACAACACAAAACATAATACAAACAACAACAAGAACAACGAATATAATATACATATACACATATACACATGTTTGGCGAAGGAACCGATCCGGAAAACAACAGAAGAACATATTTCCCAGTCACCAGAGGCTCCGCGCTTGATAATGGAGGACACATGAACAGCGCTAGGCAATGACATTCATGGGGCTCCGAAAAAGGTGGAGAATGGAGGATTGCCTTGAGGGTCCACACTTAGGCAATCATGAAACATAGCTCCAAACTCGAAGGTGGAGGACACATGAACAACGCTAGACAATAACATTCATGGGGCTCCGAAAAAGGGGGAGAATGGAGGATTGCCTTGAGGGTCCGCACTTAGGAAATCATGAAACATAGCTCCAAACTCGAAGGTGGAGGACACATGAACAGCGCTAGGCAATAACATTCATGGGGCTCCGAAAAAGGGGGAGAATGGAGGATTGCCTTGAAGGTCCACAATTAGGCAATCATGAAACATAGCTCCAAACTCGAAGGTGGAGGACACATGAACAGCGCTAGGCAATAACATTCATGGGGCTTCGAAAAAGTGGGAGAATGGAGGATTGTCTTGAGGGTTTGCACTTAGGCAATCATGAAACATAGCTCCAAACTCGAAGGTGGAGGACACATGAACAGCGCTAGGCAATAACATTCATGGGGCTCCGAAAAAGGGGGTTGGCAGGACCGAACGGTCCACCGGGTTTTTCCACCTGAAAGGCAAACATGCTTTTTGTAAAGAAAAATAAATCATTCGCGAGAGCACCATATCTTAGAGAAACAATATACTTGTGCCAAGGGTAATCTTCCTTGTAACCGAGAATGAAGGGCAGGACGTCAACTTTTAGCTTTCAAATGAACATGCATGGGAAACATCGAGCTAAGCTGAAAATAAATCACTCATAGTGTATAAAACTCACAAGGCAAGTGTTTTATCCTATTCCCAAACCATAACTGCACCATGACTCTATTTTGCACACGACTTCCTATCGAATCAAAGATCAAACGTACGATCACGGACCAATAGGATTTTCTCGAGGGTAGTGTTTTTTTGGAGAGGAAGCTGGGTGTTTCGGTCTTTTCCTCTTTGTTCATGTGGGGTGGGATATCGCCAGTCGAGAATGACTTTGAATGGCAATTCGAAAGGAAGAGACACCAAAAATGGGTTTTCCTTTGCCGACAGTCACTTATTTTTGCCGAAAATTTATCTGGTCTGAAGATTTTCCATTCCCTTTCTTTCATTGATCGAGAATTACTCTGTTTTCCTTCGATCTCTTCCATTTTCACTTCCTTTCGATCTTCGATCGAGAATCCTTCTTTTTCTTTCTTTTTTATTGTTCTTTTTCTTTGTTTTCTTTTCATTTCTTCCTTTTCTTTCCACTTCCTCCTTTCCTTTCTTTGGGAAATCGGGTTTCAGCATTCTATTAGCTCTCCCTTGAGGAGATTCCGCTGTCCTTTGCTTCGGGGGAAAGGATGAGGATTCTTTTGATAGGCCAAGGTTCAAAAAAATGTCTAAGGTTGTGTTTCAATGGGGTCTTTTATCGTGGGAACCCAATCTTGATATCTGGGGCAAAACAAATTTGGGTGTCAAGGTGTCGGTCTCGGGTCAAACTCCCATATTACTCCACAAGGCACGCGTGACAATGATGATTTGAAAACAACATGCAAAATTAGTCATGGCTACAGCCAGGTGGGCACTCAAGCATCCCATTTATGGCATTGTGATACTACGGTTGGGAATTTACACAAACAGACCCAACGTTTCCCAATTATGTTCTTTTATCAGTTCAATGAATTCATCCATCCTTATCTCGGTTATTCCAGAAAATAAACTCTTAGCATCAGTCCCCTGTTTCCAGAAGATACGTTTGCTCTTTACGAATGATTTATACTTCTTAACTATAACATGTCGACCTTCACGGTCTTTCTTACTTTTTCCTTTTTGTTTCATTCACAAAATTATACACCTGTGGTCCTTTATGAGGAAAACCTTTCTTTGTACATCTATATTCTTATACATGACAAACTTTTTATGTACACGCATTGGAACTCTTTCTCTTTACGTCACACGGTCTATATACAAACCCTATTTATGTTCAAAGATTTTTTTATTTTTCCCAACACACACTTATGGTTCACACAAAAGTTTCTTCATATACACTCGTTGCTCACACACACAAGAATTCCTTTCCACGCATCATTTACACAAAAAGAAAATCCTTTTATACACACTTTCCTTTTTCTTTGCATACGCAGACATTTTATTCACAACGCTTCTTTCTTTTTATTAGGATTTTTGGTTCATTTTATTTTTAGGAAGACGTTCCTAAATGAAAAACTCTACACGGTTTCAGAATTTCAACAAACACTATTGACAACAATGAAACAAGTACCGACGTAACAACTCAAACGATATGTATGTACAAAACAAAAGTCAATCAACATGAAACAAACGTTAGTCCGTTAGTCAAACAAAAATATATAACAGGAAAAATGGAAACAAAAAGAAATATGGATCAAGGGATCTCCCAATCATGTGGCCCCGCTCCCTCCTAAGAAATCAAGTAAATCGGTCATCTCCTCGTCCTCGCGGGCCTCATCTGCCTCGTTGGGAGCCTCTGCTGGTGCCTCTGCTGGCGCCTCTCCTGCCCGGGCCTCAGGCCAATCTCCAGGCCATGCGACCTATGCCCTGAACTGGTCCGGAGTAGGGCACGGAAAAAAAGTAAAACCCTGGCTCTGCAGGCTGAGGCTCATCTGGTAAAGACAATCATGGGTTTGTACATGAGCCCGGTGGTTGGCCGCTTGCTGGCGAAGCAAATGCCGCAAATACTGCTCCATATCAAACGATCCGGCTGGACCAGCCTGATGAGGTGGCTGCGCGTCTGCGGCCTGCAGAGCATCCCCCTGGGCCTGTCTCTGTGTGCAATACTTCTCAATAAAAGCTCGGGTGATGGGCGGCCGAATCACCTTGCTAGGTGCGACGTGGACTCCGAACGACTGGCAGAGTCCTGTGATCAAGGCGGGAAATCCCAGGGCCCTATTGGACTTATTCGGGTCCAGAGGGTGTCTGGTAGGCGCCATACCTGCAAATAGATAGATGGCATCAACGATTAACTGAGCCACGTGAATGCTCATCCGTGTCAGGATGGCGTACACCAGCTGACACTTCGGCAGGGGGAGGTCGAAATTATGATCGCTGGGTTGGATGTTGCTGAGCAGCAAAGTCATCCAGATCTGAGTCAGGGTGGTCATGTTGGTGCGCATGATCCGCACCCATCTCCTGGCAGCAGTCCGGGCAAAATCCTGCCCCGGTATACATAACAAATGGGCGATGGCCTCCTCATCGAACCCATCAGACCGGTTCCTCCTCTGGCCATACTCGCACTCCTGACCCTCTTCCAGCACTAAAGGGTATCCCAGGAACTGGCTGATAGCATCTGCATCAAACGGGATCCACTGACCCCTCACCCAGGACCTCATATCTCACACGCCCTCCTCTGTAGGCCAAGCATTGGCATAAAATTCGAGGACTATGTCTGGATCGAACTTGGCCATGGGGGTAACCAGTGATGTCCACTGCCGGTGAACTATCTCCTCCTAGAAATTGGTATACTCGTCGTTCCTGAGCTAGACGCGTCGCTCCCGGAGAAATGACCATCCCTTGATGGCCTCGAAGCGCTGCTGGTGTTCAGCGCTCCTAAAGCGGTGACTGTCATACTCGGGAGCGGAACTGGTTCCTTCGGCCGCTTTATCCTTCCTGGATCTCTTTGAGGCAAGTTTCCTCGGGGCCATCTCCTGCGAGAACAAACATTTGGAAGTTAGTTTTACAAGATAATGCTTATCTTAACGCAAAAATGTCGTGCTAACCCCTCTGATTTAGACCAAACTCATGTAATCCATTTATGCACACGCGCATGTGTAGAAAATATCCTATTACTCATGTCAACATTCAAGAACATCTAACATATTCTAATTGCCATACACCTATATACATTCCGAAAAAGAAAACACACTTTCATGCTCAAAGTTTTGCGCCAAACTTTACACCTAATTTATATCCTAAACATTTGGTATCACAAACTACCTACATACATTTGAAGTACACCATACAAATTTTTATTGTTTCATTAATATTTATTTATATGCATATTGGAAAGCTAATCACATCCTGCACATATTTGCATTCAAAAGGGCATTCCACGCTATCATACATTCATTTAGGAAAACAATTATTCATACTTGGTGAGGAATTTTATGCCCCTTATATTTACACATATATCTACACACCATTGAAAAGCATTTCCCACGTTACTTAGGTGCAAAGTACCAATCATGGGGCAGCCCAAATTCTTACAAGCAAGTCCCTATTTTCATGCTTTTCTAATTCTAAAACCAAATTTTGGGTTCCTAGTCATGAGTATGTTTTCTTGCATTGAAGCTAAAAAGTTTGGGTTCGTAAGCTTGGGATTGTATTTGGGCATCTATTTTAACTTTCCTATGCTGTCTCTACATACATAAAACAACCCCTCCACATCCCAATTTTGCAAAATCATATTCATATATCATTGGGGCATTTCACCGAGCACTTGATGGGCGCATGTTTGGACATAAATTGCAAGAGAATGGGGGCAATGTGGCATGCCCCATTGCTTCAGAATACAACATAGGCCTAAGGCCTTCTCATTCAAATCCTCAACTCCAAAAAATCAAGCATAAAAACAAACCAAAACTGCCCCACAAATATAATCACATTCTCACAATTTGGAGCACCAAAAGATGAAGAAAATATACCAATGGGAAGCTAAAAACATCAAGGATTGAATACTTACTTGTTGGAGTGAATAGAAACACCAAAAACGAAAGCAAAAACGCGATCAAAAGTGGCTCAGGGGAGCCAGAAACGCAAGCCTTCGTGTTCTTTATCTTTTGAATGAGGGGGGGAAGTTTTTTTGGATACAAAAACGTTCCCCCATTCTGATTCTTCTAGGCCCGATTTTGCTAGTATCCTCTAGGAAGGGACCTTTACCTCAAACGGGAGTACTGCTTCCATCCCATAAACCAAGGAGTATGGTGTTGCCCCAGTAGAAGTTCGTACCGAGGTTCGGTACCCATGCAGGGTAAAAGGCAACATTTCATGCCAATCTTTGTACGACACTGTCATTTTCTGAATAATTTTCTTAATATTTTTGTTTGCAGCCTCCACAGCCCCGTTCATCTTCGGTCGATAGGGGGTGGAGTTATGATGCTGGATTTTGAAATCCTCGCACATTTCCCGCATCATTTTGTTATTCAGATTGGTGCCATTGTCAGTAACAATCTTCCTAGGGAGTCTATACCGACAAATCATCTCCCTCTTTATGAATCTGACCACCACGTTCCTTGTGACATTGGTGTAGGAAGCCGCTTCAACCCATTTGGTGAAATAATCTATCGCCACGAGGATCAAGCGATGACCGTTCGAAGCCTTGGGTTCGATGGCCCCTATGACATCTATCCCCCACATGGAAAAAGGCCAAGGGGCGAACATGACATTCAGAGGATGTGGCAGAACATTGACATTGTCCGTGAATGCTTGACATTTATGGCATTTCCTTACATGGGTGCAGCAATCGCTTTCCATGGTGAGCCAGTAATAACCTACTCTAAGGATCTTCCTGGCCATAGCATGCCCATTGGCGTGCGTTCCAAACGAACCCTCATGGACTTCCTCGATCATGTGGTTCACCTCTTTGGCATCCATGCATCGTAGGAGGGTCATGTCATGGTTTCATTTGTACAGGACGGTACCATTCACAAAGAAAATAGTAGCCAATCTCCTTAACGTTCTCATGTCATTGTCGGAAATCCCTGGTGGATATTCTTTGTTCTCGACATACTGTTGATGTCGAAATACCACGGTTTCCCATCTTGCTCTTCCTCTATCGCACAACAATGTGTCGGCTTGCCTCGACATCTGAATTCAATGTATGGCAGATCCCCGTGTGGGGCAAGTTGAAACATGGATGCCAAGGTGGCCAATGCATCGGCCATTTGATTCTCTTCCCGAGGTATGTGGTGGAAAGAAATGTCGTCAAAGAATTCGGCTAACTTCAAGATATAAGTGTGATAGAGTATCAATTTTTGATCCCTAGTTTCCCATTCCCCTTTCAACTGACGTATTACCAACGCCGAGTCTCCATACACTTTGAGTAGCTTCACGTCAAAATCAATGGCAACTTGAATCCCAAGGGCACATGCTTCATATTCGGCAATATTGTTGGTACAATCGAAACCCAGCCTGGCCGTGAAAGGGATACATTGATCATCTGGGGATACAAGGACTGCCCCTGCTCCATGGCCCAAAGCATTGAATGCCCCATCAGAACAAACAATCCATTTGTCTATGTCCTCGTGCGTCCGCTTCTCTTCGAATAGGGCCATGATGTCTTCATTCGGGAACTCAGGGTGCATTGGTCGATAATCTTGGAGGGGTTGTTGGGCCAAATAATCTGCCAAGGCGCTTCCCTTTATCGCTTTTTGGGTGACATACACAATATCAAATTCGAATAGTAATACCTGCCACCTAGGAATTCGTCCCGTGAAGGCCGGTTTCTCAAAGATGTATTTCACGGGATCCATTTTGGAAATAAGCCAAGTGGTATGACTGAGCATGTACTTCCTAAGATGATGTGATGCCCATACCAAGGCGCAACACATCCTTTCCAACATTGAGTAATTCATCTCACAGGTGGTAAACTTCTTGCTTAAATAGTAAATGGCTTGTTCCTTCTTCCCAGAGTCATCGTGTTGACCCAACACGCACCCCATAGACTCGTCTAACACAATCATGTATAGGAAAAGAGGTCTTTCTATTATAGGCGGCATGAGCACCGGGGGATTCACGAGGCTCTGTTTGATTTTTTCGAAGGCCTCTTGGCAGTCGTTATTCCATAGGACCGCCTGGTTTTTACACAAGAGTTTGAAGATGGGCTCGCAGGTAGGGGTGAGTTACGAGATAAATCTCACGATGTAATTCACTTTCTCGAGATCTATTTCTATCCCTTTTTGGCTCACGATAAAACCCAACAACTTCCCTGACTTTACCCTGAAGGTGCACTTAGCGGGGTTTAGTTTCAGTTGGTACTTCCGCAACCTTCCAAACAGCTTACGCAAATTGATGAGGTGTTCGTCCTCGGTCCGAGATTTGGCAATCATGTCATCTACGTAGACTTCTATCTCTTTATGCATCATGTCATGGAATAAGGCTACCATGGCACGTTGATAGGTTGCCCCAACATTTTTTAGCCCGAAGGACATCACTTTGTAGCAGAATGTTCCCTATAGGGTGACGAAAGTGGTCTTCTCCATGTCTTCGAGTGCCATTTTTATCTGATTATACCCTGAGAAACCATCCATCAATGAGAAGAGGGCGAACTTAGCCGTATTATCTACTAGTATATCAATGTGCGGTAAGGGGAAATTGTCTTTAGGACTGGCTCGGTTTAAATCCCGATAGTCTACGCACATTTGCACTTTGCCATCCTTTTTTGGGATGGGGACAATGTTGGCTACCCACTCAGGGTATTGAGCCATAGCCAAGAAACCCGCATCGAACTGCTTTCTCACTTCTTGTTTAATTTTCAAAGACATTTTGGGTCTCAGCCTTCGTAATTTTTGCTTAACTGGGGAACACCTAGGGTACAATGGAAACCTATGATACACAATGCCGAGGTCTAGGCCTGGCATGTCTTAGTACGACCATGCAAAGATGTCTTGATATTCTTCAAGAAAGGTTATCAAATCTTGGCGGATAGGTGCGGTCATACCGGTCCCTACCTTCACTTCTTTCTTTCCCTCCCCGGCCTCTAAGTCTATAAATTCGGTTTCCTCTTGGTGAGGCTTCATTTCGCGTTCTTCCTGAGCGATCAACCTCTCCAACTCCGATGAAAGGATATCCTCTTCCTCTTCTTCATTTATTGTTTGACTTACTTCTCGATCAAAATCAATTATCAAGCCCTCGTTGTTAGAATCCTCAAAGGATCGATCCTCGCATCTATACCATTCAAGGCAAAAACAAAAATATGCAAAATGATATGAGAAAAGGTGACGCAAGAACAGATGAAACAACATCTCTTTGTATTAATAAGATAGGTTTCAACAAAACAAAAGAGAATGGAATCTATAGCCTAAAATTACATTGAATCGGCGGTATAGACTTCCGACTGGCTCGTCACGTGCCAATTCCCCAGTTGGAAATTGGGATGGCATGGTCGCACGAAACTCGGTGGATCTTGTGGAGCTTCTCCTCCTATTGTCGCCACCTCTTCCTCGAACATTATCCCGGCACTTGTGAAACACCGGCAAAAATGACCGGGCCATGCTCTATCTGTCGGAGTCTTGACGGTGCATTCCTTCTTCCAGATTTCCCGGGCTTATACCCCAACCCATATTTGTGCGGGTTGCCCCTAATGTCAACCACATCGGCATTCCCGTGGCTGTTCTTGCCCAAACCCATTCTGGGCTCATAACCGTGTCTGAGCATTACCCGCGCCACCATCAGGGCTGCATTAGAGAAACAAGGTAGCAATGGGCTTGATTCGACAGAGGCACAACTTACCACCTCGAAATATTGGAAAGTTGTTTTCAATGATTCCTCTGCTGCCTCTACATATGGTGTCGAGGAGGGGCAGCTTACCCACGTATCTTCTTCGCCCGACACTATCACCAAGAGTCCACCAACTGCGAATTTCAGTTTCTGGTGAAGCGTCGAGGGGACCACCCCTAGCGCATGGATCCATGGCCTCCCCAAAAGGCAGCTGTAGGCGGGATTTATGTCCATCACTTGGAAAACCACATTGCAAGTGTGGGGGCCTATTTGAATGGGGATGTCAATTTCCCCCATCACCTCCCATCGACTACCGTCGAAAGCTCGTACTACCATCGAACTCGGTTTTAGATGTGATGCATTAAAAGGAAGCTTCTCCAAGGTGGTCTTTGGCATCACATTTAAACTTGAACCATTATCGATGAGTACCTTAGCAAAGACATGGTCCATGCATCTGACAGACACATGTAGAGCTTTGTTGTGCCCCCTCCCTTCAACTGGAATCTCCTCCTCCATGAACGCGAGGTAGTTATTGGCTGTTATGTGATTAACAATGCCTTCAAAGCCCTCGACTGAGATGTCATGTGCTACATGGGCTTCGTTGAGGACCTTGACTAAAAGTGCATGATGAGGCTCGAAGCTCATGAGCTGTTCAAGCAAGGAGATCCTTGCTGTAGTTTTATTCAATTGCTCAACCACTTTAAACTCACTTTGTTGGATGAGACGAAGAAACTCGTGAGCCTCCTCCAAGGTCACCGCCCTTCCTTGGAGATCTTCCTTCTTTTTAGCCCCCTTTACTACCGGGGGATCCACTTCTTTTGAGAGGGTGGCCGCACCTACGGACTCTTGGGTCATGGGTGCTTTCCCCTTGGAGGGCAGTTCCGTCGGGCGAGGAGGAGCAAACACCCGGCCACTGCGGGTTACGCCACTAAGGCCGATAATGTTGGTCACCTTGGCTGACAAGGAGTCAACCTCGGTTGCAGCCCCTTTTCCAATAACGAGAGGGGTATACCTCCATGGGATGGCCTTATTGCTTTGATAGGAAAAGGGCATCGGCTTGGGCACTGCTAAGGGGTATTCGGACCTAGGGCTGGTCATATTCCTAGTGAAACGTATCACTAGGGGTTTGGGGGTTGGGGGAGCTTTCCTTTCTGCCGATTGCGTGCAAATCTACTGCTCTTCTCTACCTCTCTCGGACACTTCGAGCTGCCTCCAGTCCCTAAGCCGTTGAAGTAGCTCCTCCACCACGGGGCATGTTTCCATGTCGTGTGATTCCCCAAGATGAAACATACATTCGTCGCTTTTGCCTCTGCCACGAGAGACCATGCATGCTGCTTGCAGCGACTGGTAGATGAATCTTTTGGATGCGGCCACACCTTCTAATCTCTTTGTCCTTGACAGCCTTTCCTCTTCGATGGCATTCACGCTAGCTCCTCCATGACTGGCTAGTGGATTGGTCTTAACGTTGGGGCCATTTTCTTGAAATGATAGCCATCCGACATTTATTAGGTGTTGCACCTTATACTTGAATGGCAAGCAAGAATCAATGTTGTGCCCGGGGGCTCCACTATGGTATGCGCATATGGTATTTGAGTTGTACCACTTGGGGTATGGCGGCTGGAAGACCATTCCGGGTATGGCTACCACCAAATGGTTTTCCAACAATGAGGGCCATATCTCGGAATACGCCATGGGAATAGGAGAGAACTGCTCTCTCTGGGCCAGGGGGCGTCGTGGATTGTCATAGCTCGTGCCAGGAGTCGCATTATTGGCCGGCCGGGCTGTGGTTGGAGCCGCGTGTTGTGCAGGCGCCTTTTCCGTCGTGGCAGGCCCTTTTGCTTGCGCTGGGAGGGAACTTCTGGCATGGATCGAGAAGTTTGGGTGGTTGTGTTGGTATGAGCTTTGAGCATTTTGGGGCATTTTCATCCATGTTGGGGCGGTGGTGACCGCGTGGGTATCCCTTTCCTTTTTCCATGTGCCCACCACTAGGGCTCTTCTATTGCTGTTGGGGCTAGCGTTGGAGGCGTATTCAAACTTGCCTTTCCTCAACCCCAACTCGATTCTTTCTCCGGCAAAGACAAGGTCTGCAAAATTTGTCGGCATATATCCTATCAGCTTCTCGTAGTAAAACGTAGGCAGCGTATCTACCATGATCGTGATCATTTCCCTCTCAGTCATGGGTGGCATGACTTGGGCTGCTAGGTCTCTCCACCTTTGAGCATATTCCTTGATTGATTCATGTTCCCGTTTGCTCATGCTCTGAAGTTGGTTTCGATCGGGAGCCATATCTGTGTTGTATTGGTACTGCCTAATGAAGGTAGTTGCCAAGTCATTCCACGACCGGACTTGAGAGGCTTCTAGATTTATGTACCACGCCACTGCCGCTCCGGCTAAGCTGTCTTGAAAGAAGTGCATTAACAGCTTTTCATCAATGGAATATGCCCCCATCCTTCGGCAATACATCCGAAGATGACTCTTTGGACATGTTGTCCCTTTGTATTTGTCGAAATCTGGTACCTTAAACTTGGGAGGAATGATGATGTTTGGTACCAGACTAGATCGGCTATATCCGAGAAAGGATAGTTGCCGAGTCCTTGCACCGCTCTCAACCTCTCTTCAAGCAGATCGATCTTTCCCTTGTCTTTTGAAAGGGGAACGGGTTCCCTAACGGGTGTGGATTGAGACAAGGCATGGCGGATCATGTTTGGCTGGGGCAACTCATGGGGGGCCGGTTCCCTTTGGGGAAGCAGAGGGCCTAAATGGGCATTCCCTTCGTCATGAGGAGGGAGTTGCCCCTCGAAGGTAGGGGCTTGGCTCAAGTTGTCTGGAGCGGTACGAGGAGTGAAGTCTAGAGGCAAGCCATAAGGGTAGGCTTAAGGACTACCTCCGATTGAAGCCCGTCGCGCTTCTGTCCCGGCCCGAGTTCATCGCGGGCTGTAGTACCGGCTCCGCTTCCCTAGTGGTGTTGGTAGCGGCCGCAATAGCATTGTCTTCTATTGATTTTTGAATTTTTAGCATGGCTTCCATCATAGAAGCCATCTGATCTTTTAAAGCTGACATGTCGGCCTTCATCTGTTCTTGCACTCCTTCTTCGTTACCCATTTTACTTTGGGATCGGGTGTTATAGGGGTTCCTTTGCGCTTTTTTAGTTATGGTGAGTTTCCTAAAGAAACAAATAGTGGTGATCATGCCACCAGATCATGAATATGTATGCTAATGAATAATCAGAGCACTTAGATCCACCTCAAGACCCTTTTTAGACAACGTGACGAGTTTCAGAACTTCTCTTTTTATAAAAATGGAACAAAACCTTTCATCTAACCAAGATTTCACAAAAGTGTTACAACAGACCCTAGTGGTTTCTAATTATATGGGCCATTAAATCTATCATGTGTTGACAATAATTGATTAGCCCATGAATTTCCTCTGGGGCTGAACACACTTCAGCCATGGCCCTTGCTTTGGCTAGTAGTCGTGGGAGGTCTTGACTTCCATTTAAGGTCAAGGCGAACCTATCCATCCACATGGTTGCTTCTTGATGCAATGCATCAATCACCCTCCCTCTTGCCTCCTTCTCAGCGTATGCTTGTGCGAAGTCCTCTACTAGCTTTTGCTCATGAGCCAAAGATTGGTTTAGCTCCTCTTTGTACTGCCTTATTATAGCTAGCATGCTTCGCTCCGTGGCTTCTAAGTGTTGGGCCAAACTCCTCTTGGATCTTGAGCAAGCAGCTAACTCCTCTTTTAAGACCATGCCAAAAAGGGATAGAAATAGATCCCGAGAAAGTGAAGGCCATTCTTGAAATGCCAGAGCCACGCACAGAGAAGCAGGTTCGAGGTTTCCTAAGCAAGTTGAATTACATCGCAAGATTTATCTCGCAACTCTCCCCTACCTGCGAGCCCATCTTCAAACTCTTGCGTAAAAACCAGGCAGTCCTGTGGAATAACGACTGCCAAGAGGCCTTCGAAAAAATCAAACAGAGCCTCGTGAATCCCCCGGTGCTCATGCCACCTGTAAAAGGAAGACCTCTTTTCCTGTACATGACTGCGTTAGACGAGTCTATAGGGTGCGTGTTGGGTCAGCACGATGACTCTGGGAAGAAGGAACAAGCCATTTACTATTTAAGCAAGAAGTTTACCACCTGTGAGATGAATTACTCAATGCTGGAATGGATGTGTTGCCCCTTGGTATGGGCGTCACATCGTCTTAGGCAGTACATGCTCAGTCATACCGCTTGGCTTATTTCCATAATGGATCCCGTGAAATACATCTTTGAGAAACCGGCCCTCACGGGACGAATCGTTTGGTGGCAGGTACTACTATCCGAATTTGATATTGTGTATGTCACCTAAAAGGCAATAAAGGGAAGCGCCTTGGCAGATTATTTGGCGCAACAACCCCTCCAAGATTATCGGCCAATGCACCCTGAGTTCTTGGATGAAGACATCATGGTCTTATTCGAAGAGAAGCAGACGCACGAGGACATAGACAAATGGATTGTTTGTTTCGATGAGGCATCTAATGCTTTGGGCCCTGGAGTAGGGGCAGTCCTTGTATCCCCAGATGATCAATGTATCCCTTTCACGGCAAGGCTGGGTTTCGATTGTACCTACAATATGGCCGAATATGAAGCGTGCGCCCTTGGGATTCAAGCTGCCATTGATTATGACGTGAAGCTACTCAAAGTGTATGCAGACTCAGCGTTGGTAATACGTCAGTTGAAAGGGGAATGGGAAACTAGGGATCAAAAATTGATACTCTATCAAACTTATATCTTGAAGTTAACTGAATTCTTTGATGACATTTCTTTCCACCACATACCTCGAGAAGAGAATCAAATGGCCGATGCATTGGCCACCTTGGCATCCATGTTTCAACTTGCCCCACACAGGGATCTGCCATACATTGAATTCAAATGTCGGGGCAAGCCGGCACATTGTTGTGCGATAGAGGAAGACCGAGATGGGAAACCATGGTATTTCGAAATCAAACAGTATGTCGAGAACAAAGAATATCCACCAGGGATTTTCGACAATGACAAGAGAACGTTAAGGAGATTGGCTATTGGTTTCTTTGTGAGTGGTACCGTCCTGTACAAACGAAACCATGACATGACCCTCTTGTGATGCGTGGATGCCAAAGAGGTGAACCACATGATCGAGGAAGTCCACGAGGGTTCGTTTGGAACGCACGCTAATGGGCATGCTATGGCCAGTGTCATACCCTAATTTCGTCCGGGGACCATCTGTTTGTTGGGATGCGACCCTCGTTTGACCACTTTGAGGTACTTGGCACCCATCGTTAGGAAATCCGTGAAGTTTCGTGACATGCCGGAAGTCAAAAGGAAGCATTGTTGCACAATCCGTGACGTTTCGTAACATGCCGGAAGTCAAAAGGAAGGATTGTTGCGTAATCCGTGAAGTTTTGTAACATTCTGGAAGCCAAAGAAGGGATGATTACGTAATCCGTAAGGTTTCGTGACATTACGGAAAGAAAACAAGTATCATTACGTAATTCGTAAAGTTCCGTAACGTTACGGAAAAAGAATCAGAAAAAAGGCAGGGGTGTATTTAGTAAAAAGGGGGTGAAAATAGCAACCAGGCCCACTTGGGCCTTCCAGGAAGTTCTCCAAAAAGCGGTGCCTTCTAGAGGAAGCAACCTAGCTCGCCTGGGCGAGCTGGGTGGCAAGCTTCTCCTCTTTTCCCTATAAATAGGGGGAGGAGGGAAGAACAAAAATGGTCAACCCTCCTGGTATTTGAGAATCACTTAAAATTTGTGAGAAAAATTGTTTCCGTGAAAAAAATCCAAGCCGAGGCGCTTCCGTAACGCTTCCGAGACGTTTCCGTGGATGATTTCGCGAAGATTTTCAATCGTTCTTCGTCTGTTCTTCATCGTTCTTCGGTCTTCAACCGGTAAGTTCCCGAAATCAAACTTTTCAATTCATTCTATGTACCCTTAGTGGTCTTCATTTGTTTCGCGTGCTTTTATTTTTATTTCATTTACTTTCCGTACCCCCTTTTGACGTGCTTTAGTCATTTATTTAAGTCATTTTCTCGCCTAATCAAAAATAAAATAAATTTCCAACGATCATTCGTATTATAACATCCTTTAATTTCTGTTAAAATGAAATCCGACCATTTGGTCATGCCATAACCACATTTAAAATAAAAACGAGGCAAAATAATAATATAATAAAAAAATATCTTTTAGTAAAATAATAAAAAAAAATCAATCGGACGTTTTCTTTGGGATTTTCCTTTCTTAATCGAATTGACTAATAACCAAAGTGAAACTAAGGCTAAAATCAATTCATAAGCCAAGCTTTTGTCATCACCTAAAAAAGTCATTTTTAAGGTCCAACGTTTTGAAATGGTCTTTTCCGCTTTTATTGGTTAAATGCAGATTTCTAAAGGCCTAAAATCAATATGTAGCTTTATTACCTCTTTCAAAAATAAAGAGATCATTAATGGTCCAATGCCTTAATGTTCTCTCTCTTTTAAAAAAGAATCAAAAGATTGTTTAATGGTCCAACGCCTTAAATGACCTTTCATTCAATAAAAACATATCTTGCAAAAAAAGGATAAAAAACAACTTAACCAACGCTTAGTTCTCAAAGAACTATGTAGGTCTGATTTCCTTGTCACAATTGAGGAATACGTAGGAGCAAGGGAAACACCCTCGTCGACCACAAAAAGATAAAAATATAAAAAGACATAAAAGACATAAGAACGTAAAAAAGGAAAAATAACATGAATTGAAGTCATATTTGCACCCTTGATTAAAGGTTGTCGTCCTTTGTGACGGACGTATGGCGTGCTAATACCTTCCCCGTGCATAAATACAACTCCCGAACCTTTCACTTAAAGTTCGTAGACCACGTCTTTTCTGGTTTTTTCGACGTCTTCCTCAAATAAACGTTGGTGGTGACTCCGCGCGTATTCCTTTCTTGGAAAATCAAATGGTCTGCCAACAATGCGCGGGTCCCGTTCCCCATGTACTTAGCATGGTCTACCAAGGCTTACCGTCCCATTCCTCTTCCACTCGGAGAATCATCTTCGCATATTACAACGACTTGGCCTTCATGTCCTAGACCCGCGCTTATAAAGCTCCTACTTAAGTGGCAGGGCGGGCCGCCTTCGTCTTCTTGTCTTAATCGCAAGCCTTGACTTCTGCTCTTCCTTCCCGCAATGCTTTTCCTTATGTTCGCTTGTGTGGGTTTATAGCCTAACCCAAACTTCCCACGGTTTCCTCTGGTGCTTATCAGGCTGGTTCTGCTGCCGTTGTCCTTTCCTAAACCCATTACGGGCTCGTAACCATTCCCCAACATCACTCGGGCCACCATTACTGCCGTATCGGACATGCAAGGTTGCCTAGAGAAGGAATCTACAGAGGCAATGCTTACCACCTCAAAAGACTGGAAGGTTGTTTCTAATGACTCCTCCGCGGCTTCCACATATGGCATAGAGGACAGGCAACTCACCAAGATGTCTTCCTCGCCCAACACGATAACCAAATGTCCCTCTACTACGAATTTCAACTTCTGGTGGAGTGTAGAAGGAACGACTCCCACCGAGTGGATCCACGGGCGTCCCAAAAGGCAGCTGTAAGCGGGGTTAATATCCATTATTTGAAAGGTAACCTGACAGGTTGGGGGCCTATCTGTACAGGGAGGTTGATCTCTCCCCTAACCTATCGACGAGTGTCGTCGAAGGCACGAACCACCATGGAACTTGGCTTTAGATGGGAAGCAATAAACGGTAATTTCTCCAACGTGTTTTTGGGAATTACATTTAAACTGGAAAGATTATCGATGAGCACCTTGGCCACAACATGGTCCATGCATTTGACTGATACATGCAAAGCCTTGTTATGCCCTCTTCCCTCGGCATGGATTTCTTCTTCGGCGAAGGCGAGATAGTTGTTGGAGGTGATATTATTGACGAGTCCTCCAAAGCCTTCTACAGAGATATCTTGGCCCACATGAGCTTCATTCAAGATCTTTACTAGCAAAGTCCGGTGAGACTCAGAGCTCATGAGTAATTCCAAAAGAGAGACCCTGGCCAGGGTTCTGTTGAGCTGTTCAATGACCTTGAACTTGCTCTGCTGAATAATGCGGACAAACTCGCTTGCTTCCTCTAGCGATACTTCCTTCTTGCCACAACCATCCCTTTTCTCCGAAAGACCTTTTACCGGAATATCCTCGCCTGAAGTGAGGGTCGTTTTGTCATTTTGTTCTTCCACCATCTTTGCCTTCCCTTTAACGTTTGCGGGTTGTGTTGGCAGGTCGGGGGGTGCAAACACGCGACCGTTGTGGGTCACGCCGCTCAGCCCCGTGATATTGGTCACCTTGGCTGACAACGAGCTGATGTTGGTGGTCTCTTCTTTCCTTTCACTTGGAGGTGCATACCTCCACGGGACTGCGTGGCTGTTTCGGTATGGGAAAGGAACAGGTTTAGGTACCGAGGGGTATCGGGGCTTTTGTGGAGCTGCGTCCTTGGTGAAATATATCACCAAAGGTTTAGGCCTCCCAAAACTTCTTTCATCTGCGGACTGCATACATATATACTGCTCTTCCCTCCCTTCATCGCCGACTTCCAGTCAGCCTTGATCTATCATCTGTTGCAAAAGGTCCTCCACTGCTAAACATGTTTCCATGTTATGTAGCTTGCCGGGATTCAACAAACAAGAATCCTCTTCATGCCCACCGTGGGGAATTACACCCCCCTTTTGTAGGGCCTCATAGATAAACCTCCTGGGAGTCGCCACGTCCTTTAAAGGCTTAGACCTGCGCGACCTATTTGACTCAATGGCATTAACTGCTCCCCCTCCATGATTGGCGAGCGAGTTTTTTTTCACGTTAGGTCGATCCTCTTGAAATTTCAGCCATCCAACGCCTATCAAATGTTGGACCTTGTATTTAAGGGCCAGGCATTTTTCGGTGGAGTGGCCCGGGGTTTTCCCATGGTAGGTGCAAGTTGCGTCAGGATCATACCACTTTGGGAAAAGGGGTTGGTAGATCTTCCCGAGAGTTATTACGGCCATTTGGTTGGCGATGAGAGACGGCAAGAGGTCTTCGTATGTCATCGGGATCGGGGTGAATTCTGGAATCGGTCTCGGGGGAAAGTTCCTCATCGCGTTGGAACCGGCACCAAAGTGGGCATTGCCGGCCGGGCGAGTCATGGTTGGAGCCGTAGCTTGGGGGGCCTCCCTCTGGATGGGGGTGGGCGCTCTAGGTTGTACGGGTGCTGAATTGGAGGAGTTCCCGGCGTGAGCTGAGAAGCTCGGATGATGTTGCGCGTACTGGTGTGTACCTTGAGAGGTCTGCGGGGGCTTGACCCATGTGGGCGTCGAAGTGACGACATGGGTATCTCCTTCCTTCCTTTTTGCCCCAGTTTTTTCGATCCTCCTAGCATTGACACTTGTGGAGGAGACGTAATCGAACCTCCCTTATTTCAACCCTACTTCGATTCTTTCCCCGACAAATACCAAGTCCGCGAAGCTGGAAGGCATGTAGCCTACCAACTTCTCATAGTAAAACACTGGCAAGGTGTCTACCATCATGGTAATCATGTCCCTTTCGACCATGGGAGGGGCCACTTGTGCTGCTAGGTCTCTCCACCGCTGTGCGTACTCTTTAAAGGTCTCACTTTCCTTCTTAACCATATTCTGTAGCTGAGTGCGATCGGGAGCCATATCGGAATTATACTGATATTGCCTCAGGAAAGCAGTAATCAGGTCCTTCCAAGTACGGATGCGGGAACCTTCCAGATTAGTGTACCAAATAACCGTGGCTCCAGCCAAGCTATCTTGGAAAAAGTGCATTAACAAATTTTCATCCCTAGAGTAAGCCCCTATCTTGCGACAATACATCTTGAGATGGTTCTTAGGACAAGTCGTCCCTTTATACTTGTCGAAATCAGGCACCATGAATTTTGGGGGGATGACGACATCTGGTACCAAGCAAAGATCCATCATGTCCGCGAATGGATAGTCTCCAAAGCCTTCAACAATTCTCAATCTCTCCTCGAGGAGATCAAGTTTCCTTCTTTCTTCGGCCGCCAGGGGTGGTCCTTCTGTGGACAAGAATATTGGTTGTGCTGTGAGGTTGTGCTGAGGAAATGTGTTGGGTGCCGGCCCCTCGACGGGGATCGGGGGGTAGAAATCGACATCCCCTTGGGCATACTCTCTATGATCTTCATGGACCTCGTCGGGCTGTCGAGGAGGCTCCCCTTCAAGGATGGGGGAAGAGACATGACCCGCGTCATCATGCATGATTGGCGGCGTGTAATTAGGCGGTAATCCATAAGGGTAAGCCACCCGGTTGTATCCCAAATGGGGGTTGTTGTTGTGCCCCAGTGTGCTCTTTTCTCGTCCTATCGTGTTTGGGGGAGGATGGTGCGCGGTAGCTAGGACAGTTGGGTCTACTTCGGCAGCCGAGCTAACAGCGGCAGCGGTGGCCACGTTTTTCTCCATGAGTTGCCTCATTCCTAACATGGCCTCCATCATGGAAGCCATTTGCTCATTCAAAGCCGACATGTCAGCTTTCATCTGTTCCTCGGCGCAGGATTTATAAGATACTCCCTCATTAGCTAGAATTTCTAAGATACTCAGCGCAGGAACTAGACCACAGAAAGCAAGTCAAAAATAGGGTGGTTGGAATACCGAGAAAATATTTGGAGGCAAAAGCAAGAATCTTGGCAGGTAAAGGCAAATGGACCCCGTTCATAGACATTCTCGCACTGTTGATCTTCGGAGGTCCTCTTTCCAAGTATGGATAGGTTGGTGGACCTAGCAGCGATCGACTCTTTTCTCGCCTATCATGACCACAAGGAAAGTCTGGTTGTCGCTATGCTAGCCGACCTATATGACACCTTCGATCGAAGATGTGAGAAGAGCAGTACGAGGATTGTTTGCTGTACTCCAGCTCTTTATGTATGGTTGGTTTCACACCTTTTTCGCCAAGAGGTGAGGCATGCTTGCCCGCTAGAAAGCCATCGTTCATGCATAGAGAAAGGAGGGGCAAATTGGGACCAACTCTTAGCAAACAAAGAAGGAGCGTCTGTCAACTGGTTCCCTCGATGGAAAGAAGAAACAATCGAAGTTCTTATTTCGTGCGGAGGATTTCCGAATGTTCCCTTGATGGGGACGAGGGGTTGCATCAGTTACAATCTCGTTCTTGTTATAAGGCAACTTGGCTACCCTATGAGAGGGGCACCACTAGAGGAGGAGCTCGCGCCTGTCATTTCACGAGGTTTCAATAAGACCAACATGGAGACACTTCAGAAGGTCCGCAAGGCATGGGAGGTGGTGCAAAAGAAGGACAAAGAACTCAGGGGCAGTAACAATGGGCCCATCAGTGGCTACCGTAAGTGGTTGAAAGCCCACGTGCAAGGATTGGATTGGCTCCCGAGTTTGAGAACCGCTAAAAGGGAGGAAGTTGAGGCACCGTAGGAAGACGAAGAGGTGCAGGCCCTTAGGGCAGAACTCGAGCAAGCCCAAACAGTCAAAGAAAGGTTCAAATCAGCAACTCTGAAAATCCGAAAGGAGAATGCCGAACTGAGAGATATCAATATAGCAACAACCAAAGCCTTCGAACAACAGACCAAGAGGGCTCGTAGGGAAGAGCACGGCTGGAACAAGTTCCGAGGGGCTCTGTGGGGCAGCAACAGCAAGCTTAAGCTCCGTAGAGAGTAAAGGGACCAATTACGAGTAGACAGTTTGATCTTGAAAGATGAGTTGAAGGTTTGCTCAAGGTCCAAAAGAAACCTGTTTCAACGGTTATGCGAGACAGAGACCAACATGTTAGCTATCGTCAGCAAATACCAAGAAGAGCTAAATCTAGCCACGGCCCACGAGCATAATGTGGCGGACGAGTATGCCCGAGTGTACGCGGAAAAGGAGGCTAGAGGAAGGGTGATCGACTTGTTACATCAAGAGGCAACAATGTGGATGGACCGATTTGCTCTTACCTTGAACGGGAGTCAAGAACTTCCCCGATTGCTAGCCAAGGCCAAAGCGATGGCGGACACCTACTCCGCCCCCGAGGAGATCCACGGACTTCTCGGCTATTGTCAGCATATGATAGATTTAATGGCCCGTATAATTAGAAACCGCTAGAAAACATGTATTGTTACTCAGATCTTAACTAGTTATAACTTTCTAAATAAAATGAGCCCCAAGGCATCCCTATCGCACCAAATCCAAATCTAGAACGATGGGTGATCAAGAGGAGACACAGGAACAGATGAAAGCTGACATGTCGGCTTTGAAAGAGCAAATGGCTTCCATGATGGAGGCCATGTTAGGAATGAGGCAACTCATGGAGAAAAACATGGCCACCGCTGCCACTGTTAGTTCGGCTGCCGAAGCAGACCCAACTCTCCTAACTACCACGCACCATCCTCCCCCAAACGCGGTAGGACAAGAAAGGAGCACACTGGGGCACAACAACAACCCCCATTTGGGATACAACCGGGTGGCTTACCCTTATGGATTACCGCCTAATTACACGCCGCCAGTCATGCATGATGACGCGGGCCATGTCTCTTACCCCATCCTTGAAGGGGAGCCTCCTCGACAGCCCGACGAGGTCCATGAAGATCATCGAGAGTAAGCCCAAGTGGATGTCGATTTCTACCCCCCGATCCCCGTCGAGGGGCCGGCACCCAACATATTTCCTTAGCACAACCTCACAACACAGCCAATATTCTTGTCCACTGAAGGACCACCCCCGGCGGCCGAAGAAAGAAGGAAACTCGATCTCCTCGAGGAGAGATTGAGAGCTATTGAAGGCTTTGGAGACTATCCGTTCGCGGACAAGACGGATCTTTGCTTGGTACCAGGTGTCGTCATCGCCCCAAAATTCAAGGTGCCTGATTTCGACAAGTATAAAGGGACAACTTGTCCTAAGAACCATCTTAAGATGTATTGTCGCAAGATGGGGGCGCACTCTAGGGATGAAAATTTGTCAATGCACTTTTTCCAAGATAGCTTGGCTGGAGCCACGGTTATTTGGTACACTAATCTGGAAGGTTCCCACATCCGTACTTGGAAGGACCTGATTACTGCTTTCCTGAGGCAATATCAGTATAATTCCGATATGGCTCCCGATCGCACTCGGCTACAGAATATGGTTAAGAAGGAAAGTGAGACCTTTAAAAAGTACGCACAGCGGTGGAGAGACCTGGCAGCACAAGTGGCCCCTCCCATGGTCAAAAGGGACATGATTACCATGATGGTAGACACCTTGCCATTGTTTTACTATGAGAAGTTGGTAGGCTACATGCCTTCCAGCTTCGCGGACTTGGTATTCGCTGGGGAAAGAATCGAAGTAGGGTTGAAAAGAGGGAAGTTCGATTACGTCTCCTCCACAAGTGCCAATGCTAGGAGGATCATAGCAACTGGGGCAAAAAGGAAGGAATGAGATACCCATGCTGTCACTTCGGCGCCCGCATGGGTCAAGCCCCTGCAGACCTCTCATGGTACACACCAGTACGCACAACATCATCCGAGCATCTTAGCTCGCGCCGGGAACTCCTCCAATTCAGCACCCATACAGCCTAGAGCGCCCACCCCCATCCAGAGGGAGGCCCCCCAAGCTCCGGCTCCAACCACGACTCGCCCGGCCGGCAATGCCCACTTTGGTATCGGTTCCAACGCGATGAGGAACTTTCCCCCGAGACCGATTCCAGAATTCACCCCGATCCCGGTGACATACGAAGACCTCTTGCCGTCCCTCGTCGCCAACCAAATGGCCGTAATAACTCCCGGGAAGATCTACCAACCCCTTTTCCCAAAGTGGTATGATCCTGACGCAACTTGCACGTACCATGGGAAAACCCCAGGCCACTCCACCGAAAAATGCCTGGCCCTTAAATACAAGGTCCAACATTTGATAGACGTCGGATGGCTGACATTTCAAGAGGATCGGCCTAACGTGTAAACAAACCCACTCGCCAATCATGGAGGGGGAGCAGTTAATGCCATTGAGTCGGATAGGTCGCCCAGGTCTAAGCCTTTAAAGGACGTGGCGACCCCCAGGAGGTTTATCTGTGAGGCCCTACAAAAGGGGGGTGTAATTCCCCACAGTGGGCATGAAGAGGATTCTTGTTTGTTGAATCTCGGCAAGCTACATAACATGGAAACATGTTTAGCAATGGAGGACCTTTTGCAACAGATGATAGATCAAGGCTGACTGGAAGTCGAAGATGAGGGGAGGGAAGAACAGCATATATGTATGCAGTCCGTAGATGAAAGAAGTTTTGGGAGGCCTAAACCTTTGGTGATATATTTCACCAAGGAGGCAGCTCCACAAAAGCCCCGATACCCCTCGGTAGCTAAACTTGTTCCTTTCTTATACCGAAACAGCCACGCAGTCCGGTGGAGGTATGCACCTCCAAGTGAAAGGAAAGAAGAGGCCACCGACATCAGCTCGTTGTCAGCCAAGGTAACCAATATCACGGGGCTGAGCGGCGTGACCTGCAGCGGTCACGTGTTTGCACCCCCCGACCTGCCAACACAACCCGCAAACGTTAAAGGGAAGGCAAAGATGGTGGAAGAACAAAATGACAAAACGACCCTCACTTCAGACGAGGATATTCCGGTAAAATGTCTTCAGGAGAAAAGGGATGGCTGTGGCAAGAAGGAAGTATCGCTAGAGGAAGCAAACGAGTTTCTCCACATTATTCAGCAGAGCGAGTTCAAGGTCATTGAACAGCTTAACAAAACCCCGGCCAAGGTCTCTCTTTTGGAATTAGTCATGAGCTCTAAGCCTCACCCGGCTTTGCTAGTAAAGGTCTTGAACGAAGCTCATGTGGCCCAAGATATCTTTGTAGAAGACTTTGGAGGACTCGTCAATAATATCACCACCAACAACTATCTCGCCTTCGCCGAAGAAGAAATCCCTGTCGAGGGAAGAGGGCATAACAGGGCTTTGCATGTATCAGTCAAATGCATGGACCACGTTGTGGCCAAGGTGCTCATCGATAATCTTTCCAGTTTAAATGTAATGCCGAAAAGCACGTTGGAGAAATTACAGTTTAATGCTTCCCATCTAAAGCCAAGTTCCATGGTGGTCCGTGCCTTCGACGGCACCCGTCGATAGGTTAGGGGAGAGATCGACCTCCCTGTACAGATAGGCCCTCATACCTGTCAGGTTACCTTTCAAATAATGGATATTAACCCCGCTTACAGCTTCCTTTTGGGATGCCCGTGGATCCACTCGGTGGGAGTCATTCCATCTACACTCCACCAAAAGTTGAAATTCGTAGTAGAGGGACATTTGGTTATCGTGTCGGGCAAGGAAGACATCTTGGTGAGTTGCCCGTCCTCTATGCCATATGTGGAAGCCGCGGAGGAGTCATTAGAAATAGCCTTTCATTCTTTTGAGGTGGTAAGCATTGCCTTTGTAGATTCCTTCTCTGGGAAACCTTGCCTGTCGGATACGGCAGTAATGGTGGCCCGAGTGATGTTGGGGAATGGTTATGTGCCCGGAATGGGTTTAGGAAAGGACAACGGAGGCAGAACCAGCCTGATAAGTGCCAGAGGAAACCGTGGGAAGTTTGGGTTAGGCTATAAACCCACACAAGCGGACATAAGGAAAAGTGTTGCGGGAAGGAAGAGCGGAAGTCAAGGCTCGCGATTAAGACAAGAAGACGAAGAAGGCCCGCCCTGCCACATAAGTAGGAGCTTTATAAGCGCGGGTCTAGGACACGAAGGCCAAGTCATTGCAATATGCGAAGATGATTCTCCGAGTGGGTCAGATTTGGTACGACCATGCCCTCCTGGTTTCCGACTAGGAAATTGGCGAGTGGAGGAGCGCCCAGACATTTACGCGACAAGCATAATGTAACCCTTTGTGGCTTTAAAACTCTACAGTTGGGCCTTGGCTTTAGAGTTTCCTTTTGTTAAGGCTTTATGTCTTTTGTTCCTGAATTCATAATACAAAGATCTTTCTTCATCTGTTCCTACGTCTCTACCCATTCTCATCCATTTGCATGTTTATTTCTTTACGTTTAAAACGCCAAATCCGACGAAGAGTCCCTCGAAGGTACTAATACCTTGGACCTGACCATCGATTTCGAGCAAGAAACGAATCAGATGGAGGATGATGAGGATGAGGATGTGGGACTTCCCCAAGAGTTGGAGAAGATAGTCGCCCATGAGGACCAAGAGATGGGGTCTCATCAAGAAGAGACGGAACTAGTGGACTTAGGAACCGACAGTGGAAAAAAGGAAGTAAAGATAGGCACGGGTATGACCGCACCCATTCGTGAAGAATTGGCAGCCCTGCTAAAAGACTACCAAGACATCTTTGCTTGGTCGTACCAAGATATGCTCGGTTTGAGTTCTGACATTGTACAGCACCGATTACCTCTAAATCCCGAGTGTTCCCCGGTAAAACAAAAACTGAGGAGGATGAAGCCCGAGACATTCTTGAAAATAAAAGAAGAGGTGAAGAAACCATTTGACGCTAGTTTTTTGGCTGTCGCTCGGTACCCAGAATGGGTACCCAACATTGTACCGGTCCCTAAGAAGGATGGGAAGGTGCGAATATGTGTGGATTATTGGGACCTGAATCGAGCCAGTCCCAAAGATAATTTTCCTCTGCCACACATCGATATCCTCGTGGATAATACGGCCAATTTCGCTTTATTTTCCTTCATGGATGGGTTCTCCAGTTATAATCAGATAAAAATGGCGCTAGAGGATATGGAAAGGACTACCTTCATCACCCTGTGGGGAACATTCTGTTATAAGGTGATGTCCTTTGGACTCAAGAATGCCGGGGCAACTTATCAACGGGCTATGGTGGCTTTGTTCCATGATATGATGCACCGAGAAATTGAGGTCTATGTGGACGACATAATTGCCAAGTCTAAAACCAAGGAGGAACACCTTGTCAACCTGCGGAGGTTGTTCAAAAGGCTTAGGAAGTATCAATTAAGGTTAAACCCCGCTAAGTGCACCTTCGGGGTCAAATCAGGGAAATTGCTAGGTTTCATCATAAGCCAGAAAGGGATAGAGGTGGACCCCGAAAAGGTGAAGGCCATCCTTAAGATGCTGGAACCCTGTATTGAGAGGTAGGTCTGAGGTTTCCTGGGACGTTTGAATTATATTGCCAGATTCATATCACAGCTCACCGTTATTTGTGAGTCGTTGTTCAAACTCTTACGCAAAAACCAATTCGTCCGCTGGAATGAGGATTGTCAAGAGGCGTTTGGAAGGATCAAACAGTGTCTCATGAACCCTCCTGTGCTTATGTTGCCGGTACCCGGAAGGCCTCTCATCTTGTATATGACGATTTTGGACGAGTCGATGGGATGTATGTTGGGGCAACATGACGAGTCCGGGAAGAGAGAGCGCGTTGTCTACTACTTGAGTAAGAAGTTCATGGCCTGTGAAATGAATTACTCCCTGCTCGAAAGAACGTGTTGTGCTTTAGTCTGGGCGTCCCACCGTCTAAGACAATACATGCTGAGCCATACCACCTGATTGATATCCAAGATGGACCCGGTTAAGTACATCTTTGAAAAGCCTGCTCTCACAGGACAGATCGCCCGGTGGCAAGTCTTGCTATCTGAGTTTGATATAGTTTACGTCACCCAAAAGGCGATAAAAGGAAGCGCCTTAGTAGATTATTTGGCTCAACAGCCTCTCAACGACTATCAGCTCGTGCATCCCGAATTCCTGGATGAGGACATCATGGCCTTGTTTGAGGAAAAACTAGACGAGGACCGGGACAAGTGAACCGTGTGGTTTGATGGAGCGTCAAACGTTCTAGGCCATGGCATTGGAGCAGTATTGATCTCTCCAGACAATCAATGTATACCTTTCATAGCCAGGCTGGGGTTTGACTGCACCAACAATATGGTTGAGTATGAAGCGTGTGCCCTGGCCGTCCAGGCGGCAATTGACTCTAATGTCAAACTGCTCAAAGTATACGGGGACTCAACACTGGTGATTCACCAACTGAGAGGGGAATGGGAAACTAGAGACCCCAAGCTGATACCCTACAAAGCCTATATCAAGGAGTTGGCTGATTCCTTTGATGAGATCTCCTTCCATCACGTTCCCCAGGAGGAAAATCAAATGGCGGATGCGCTTGCTACTTTGGCGTCCATGTTCCAGCTAACACTGCACGGGGACCTACCATACATTGAGTTCTGGTGTCGTGGCAGACCCGCGCATTGTTGTCAGGTGGAAGAGGAACGAGACAGTAAGCCTTGGCATTTTGATATCAAGCGATTCATTGAAAGCAAAGAATACCCACCTGGGGCTTCCGACAATGATAAAAGGACATTGAGGAGATTGGCGGCCAGTTTCTTCATGAGCGGGAGCATACTATATAAGAGAAACCATGACATGACCCTCCTGCAATGCGTGGATGCCAAAGAAGTGAACCACATGATCGAGGAAGTCCACGAGGGTTCATTTGGAACGCACGCCAATGGGCATGCTATGGCCAGGAAGATCCTGAGAGCAGGTTATTACTGGCTCACTATGGAAGGTGATTGCTGCACCCATGTAACGGACAATGTCAATGCTCCTCCACATCCCCTAAATGTCATGTCCGCCCCTTGGCCTTTTTCCATGTGGGGGATCGACGTCATCGGGGCCATCGAACCCAAGGTTTCAAACGGTCATCGCTTCACTCTCGTGGAAATCGATTATTTCACCAAATGGGTCGAAGCGGCTTCCTACACCAATGTCACGAGGAGTGTAGTAGTCAGATTCATAAAGAGGGAGCTGATTTGTCAGTACGAACTCCCTAGGAAGATCATTACTGACAATGGCACCAATCTGAATAACAAGATGATGCAGGAAATGTGCGCGGATTTCAAAATCCAGCATCACAATTCCACGCCCTACCGACCAAAGATGAACGGAGCCGTGGAAGCAGCCAACATGAATATTAAGAAAATTATTCAGAAGATGACAGTGTCATACAAAGATTGGCATGAGATGTTGCCTTTTGCCTTGCATGGATACCGAACTTTGGTACGAACTTCTACTGGGGCAACACCGTATTCCTTGGTTTATGGAACGGAAGCGGTACTCCCATTTGAAGTAGAGATCCCTTCCCAGAGGATACTAGCAGAATCAGGCTTAGAAGAATCGGAGTGGGCTCAAACACGCTACGACCAACTCAATCTCATTGAAGGTAAGTGCTTGACGGCCATGAGCCATAGGCGCATGTATCAACAAAGAATGAAGAACGTGTTCGACAAGAAGGTGCGCTTGCGCAAGTTCCATGATGGGGGCCTTGTGCTAAAAAAGAAGTCGCACGCTGTTAAAGATAATCGAGGGAAGTGGGCCCAAAACTACGAAGGAGCTTTCGTTGTGAAAAGGGCTTTTTCCGGAGGGGCCCTGGTGCTTACCAACATGGATGGCGAGGAGCTACCTTTACCCATGAACTCTGATGTTGTCAAGCGATACTATGCTTAGAATCTGGGGCAATTGAGGATATCGCTGCATGTTCTTTTATTTTTGTGTGTTCTTCTTGGTTTCCCCCAGGGATTCCCGTCTGCTGTAAATTCTCGTCACAGTCTTTTAAAATAAGAGAACATGAGTTTGAGGCTTCAGTCCTCACTTTGTGCTTTAAACCATGAGTAGTTTTTGATAACCTGAGCCTTTTCGCTCAGTCCATGGGATGCCCCAAGCGCTTAATTAAAACTAAACCTAACCAGCTTTCACTAAAAAGATTGTTGCATTTGAAAACACTCATGCATATGCATACGCATGCATATTTTGTGATAACAGGGGCAGAATCGTCTTAGGCAGTGGTCAGATGTCGAGACGAAGCTGAAGGCAGAGACCAATCAAGGTAAAACGGTAACGTGGCCACAGTTTTCCGCTCAATGTCATTTCCTACTTTCAGGTACTTAAGGATAGACGCAAGTAGAGGCTAGGGTCATGACCGATTGATCGTTGTCCCTTGCCCAGCTCTGGACAAACGGAAAGCGCCGCTAAAAGGCAACCTAGTATCCTATTACTGTTGTGTCTTTAAAAGTAAATATTGGATGCCTAATCTACCCTGAGGGGGTTCGAGTAAGCGAACGCCGACCCGTAGAAAGCCGTACTTATTTCTTCCCCAAAAAAAATGCAGGTTAGCTCGCTTAGGCGAGCTGAGCTCGCCTGGGCGAGCAACCCCTGCACGAGGGTGGTTAAAAAGGGGGAGGGGGAAGTTTTCTGCCCCTAAAAACTCTCCCCCCCTCATTCAAAAAAATGAAAGCTACAGGATTTACGAGTTTTGCAGCCCTTAGGTCACCATTTTTCCGCGTTTTTGATTCCATTTTGCACTATTATTCATCTCCAACAAGTAAGTACCTCATTCTTGGGCTCTCTAGCTTTCCATTGATGTATTTTGGTGCTCTAAGATGCATGTATTTACTCAAAAATGTGAGGGATTTATCCTTGGATTGTTGCTTGTTTTTGTTGAATTGAGGGGTTGTAGGGGATGGCCTTAGGCCTAGGTTGTGTTCTGGAATAATGGGGCATGCCACATTGCCCCCATTCCCTTGATTTTCATGCCTAAACATGCGCCCACTAAGTGTTCGGTGAAATGCCTCAATGGCATTTGCGCATGATTTTGTGAAACTTAGCTTGTGGAACAAATTATGCATATATGGCTACCATTGTGAGTGTGTGGGCAGTTTTGTAGAAGCTAGACTAAAGTGCCAAAAGCATGACTTATGCCTAGGAATCTAAGTTTTTGGTTTTGAATGTAAAAGATGCATGAATATTAGAACATGTTTGAGAGGTTTTTGACTAGAATTTGAATTTGCTGCCTCATGAGGAATACCTTGCACCTAGGTAGCATGAAAAATACCTTTCAATAGTATGTATATATGTGAATATATAGCATGGAAAATACCTTTCAATAGTATGTATATATGTGAATATATAGCATGAGAATGCCTTGCAAAGTGTGTGAATATATAGCATGAAATGCCTTGCAAAGTGTGTGAATATATAGCAAAAAATTCCTTTCAAAATGTGTATATGTTGGATAGGTAGCGTAAAAAATGCCTTTCAAAATGTGTATATGTTGGATAGGTAGCGTAAAAATGCCTTTCAAAATATGTATATTTTTGAGTAGGTAGCATAAGGAGCCTTTCAAAAAATGTGCATATATGTGGGATGTAGCATGAAAATAGCACATGCCCTAATGTGATTGTTTTGTAAAGTGCATGTTGACACTCGCACCATATAAATGTTGTTTGGCTCTTGTTCTTAATGATTGGTATTTCCATGCAAATTAACTTTCCAAATGTATGTCCTCGCAGGAAATGGCTCTGAAAAAGCTTTCCGCAAAGAGATCTAGGAGGGACACTGCGGCTGAAGGGACTAGTGCCGCCCCCGAGTTTGATAGCCACCGTTTCAAGAGCGCCGAGCACCAGCAGCGCTTCGAGGCCATCAAAGGATGGTCGTTCGACAAAGAGAGACGCGTCCAGATCAGAGATGATGAGTACATAGATTTTCAGGAGGAGATAGCTCGCTGACATTGGACGTCGCTGGTGACTCCCATGGCTAAGTTTGGCCCTGATATAGTCCTGGAGTTTTATGCTAATGCTTGGCCCACAGAAGAGGGAGTGCAAGACATGCGGTCATGGGTGAGGGGTCAGTGGACTCCCTTTGACGCAGATGCCCTCAGCCAGTTCTTGGGTGACCCGCTAGTGTTGGAGGAAGGCCAAGAGTGCGAGTTCAGTCAGAGGAGGAACAGGGCCGATGGGTTCAATGAGGAGGCCATTGCACAGCTGTTATGAACCCCGGGACAGGATTTCGCCTAGACCGCTGCAGGGAGGCGGGTGCGGATCATGCGCACCAACATGACCACCTTGACCCAGATGTGGATGACATTGCTGCTCAGCAATGTCTTGCCTAGTGATCATAACTCCGACCTTCCTCTGCCGAAGTGTCAGTTGGTGTATGCCATCCTGACACGGATGAGCGTCCATGTGGCTCAGTTGATTGCTGATGCCATCTATTTATTTGCAGGTATGCCACCCACCAGGCACCCTTTAGACCCGGATAAGTCTAACAGGGCCCTGGGGTTTCCGGCATTGATCACGGGCCTCTGCCAGTCATTCGGGGTTCTCGTCACTCCTAGTAAGGTGATCTGACCGCCGATAACCCGGGCCTTCATTGAGAAGTATTGCATGCCTAGGCAGGCGCAGGGTGATGCACCTCAGGCCACAGACGCACCGCCACCACCTCATCAGGCTGATCCCACTGGGTCATTAGGTATGGAGCGGTATCTACAGCACTTGGTTCGCCAGCAGGCGGCCAACCACCAGGGGCAGGTGCAGATACATGAGTGTCTCTACCAGCTCGGCCTCAGTCAGCAGGGATAGGGTTTCGCTCCTTTTGTGTGTCCTGCTCTAGATCACTTTAGGGCTGAGGTCGCATGGCCCGGAGATTGGCCCGAGGCCCAGGCAAGGGAGGCGCCTGCAGGAGCTCCCGGCGATGCAGAGGAGGCCCGCATGGATGAGGAGATGACAGACCTTCTCGGTTTCTTGGGAGGAAGCGGAGCCACGTGACCGAGGTCACCGCACTTTTTTTATTGACATTACTGTTTTTTTTGTTAGTTTGCTATTGACGTTTTTTTTGTTATTGTCCATATTGTTGTTGACATTACTATTTTTTGTTTTTGTCTATATGGTTACTAACATTGCTGTTATTATTTTTTGTTGTTTGGCATTATGGCTCTCAGTTATTTCGTCACCGTTTTTTGCGACTTACCATTTCGTGCGTAAGTAGGTGGTGTGCGCCCTCGTCCGCACGACCTTTTCAAAGAGAGAAAAAGAAAAAAAAAGATAGAGAGAGAGAGAGAGGAAAATGAATAAATGATAAAAAGGAAAGGTAAAAAAGAAAAGGAAAAAAAGAGAGCAAGTAAGAAAAGAAAAAGAAGGAAGAAGAAAAAAAAAGAAAAAAAATAAAAATAAAAGTTGTCTAGCTAGAAAACAACATGCTTGTGAAAAGAGATAACTTCCAACTTTTCTTTAGAAAAATTCACTGATCATAACCAGTTTTTGAGAAAAAATGTGTACTCAGATGAATGCACAAATTGATAAAAGAACATATTTTGGAAACACTGGGTTGACTAAAGTAGAGAAAATGAATCATGAGCCCTAGCATCACATGACCATAAAATTTTGACACTTGAGTGTCCACGTAGGTGCATGCATGACTAGTTTTGCATAAAATTTCCAAATCATCATTGTTGCATTTGTGCCATGGAAATAATGTGGGACATCCCCTTTTATCCTTGAACCAAACCAAACCCTAACATATATCATGTCTAACCATTCTACAAGCCTTGAGCCAAAATCCCAACTTACCATAAACCTTGACCCAGGGTGAGAATGTCAATCCTTGCCCTCGAAAGAAAACAAAAAAAGAAAAGTTGCCAATCAAAAGAGTGGAAGAAAACAAAAAGAGAAAATTCCCAATCAAAGATTGAGAGAAAGAAAAAAAAGAAAGGAAAGAAAATTCCTGATCAAGGATAAAAAAAAAACAGAAGAAATATGCAGAAAGGTCTTTGGACCAGACAGCATCTGAACAAATACAGAGTTACCACCAAGTAAACAAAAAAGAAAGGAAACCACAACGTAAAGTGGTCCTCTCCCTTCGATTGCCAACCAAAATCATGTGCGTCGGTGGCTTGTTCACCTCACACTAAACAAAAACAGAAAGGGAAAAGGCCAAGAACACTCAAAGCCAAAGTTCCCACCAAAAAACACCATTCCCAAGAAAAGTCCTATTGATCCATGATCACGCATGTAATCTTTGATTTGATAGGAAATGATTTGCAAAATCAAGTCATGACATATCTATGGTTCGGAATTAGGACGAAACACTTACCTGTGTGAGATTGATACACTTTGAGTGATTTTCTTCTATTTTTGTTGGACCCAGTGTTTCCTCTAAATGGCCATTTAGAAGCGAAATAATAAACATCCAAAATCTCATTTATGGCTACGAGAAAATTTCATCAGCATACTCTCCTTCCCCAGTAGACGCATTGTTTTTCATCCAAAAAGCATATGTTGCTTTGATCAGTTGGAAGTTTTGTCTCTTTACTAAAGCATGTTCGCATTTTAGTGAAGAAAATACCGAGACTATTTTAGTCTCACAAGTTGTCCAGAACTACGTAGGTCTGAGTTCCTCGTTGAGAATACGTAGGAGCAAGAACCTCGCTTTTGTCGGCCGCCCCACAATCTCTGTCATACTGACCCTGGGGTCATGTGACATGCGGAGACAAATTATGGTCATTCCGCTCACCTTTTCGCCATTCAGACACATTCGTGTCCAATGGCACGCAGAGACAAATTATGGTCATTATGTGCCCTTTTGTCATCCAGAGGTGGCGGACCCGATGACACGCGGAGACAAATTATGGTCATTCTGCTCACCTTTTGCCATCCAGACACAATCGTGTCCGATGGCACGCAGAGACAAATTATGGTCATCTGCACTTTTGTCATCCAGAGGCGACAGGCCCGATGACATGCGGGGAACCATTTGGTCCCGCACTTTTTCACCTTTTGTCATCCAAAGGTGGCAGGCCCGATGACATGTCGGGAACCATTTGGTCCCGCACTTTTTCACCTTTTGTCATCCAGACAACATACCTATTGAAGTGTGGAAAACTCTTGGAGATAGAGGTCTTGAGTGGCTCACCAAACTCTTTAATGAAATTATGAGGTCAAAACGCATGTCGGAGGAATGGAGGAGAAGCACGTTAGTGCCAATCTATAAGAACAAGGGGGACATACAAAATTGTGCAAATTATAGGGGAATCAAGCTCATGAGTCATACCATGAAATTATGGGAAAGAGTGATCGAACAGAGATTAAGAAAGGAGACTCAAGTTACTGAGAATCAATTTGGTTTCATGCCGGGAAGGTCGACCATGGAAGCGATCTATTTATTACGGCGGGTGATGGAGCAATATCGCATGGACCAACAAGACCTGCACTTGATTTTTATTGACTTGGAGAAAGCGTATGATAGAGTGCTTAGAGAGATTTTGTGGAAAGCTCTAGAGAAGAAAGGGGTTAGGGTTGCATATATTCGAGCTATCCAAGATATGTATGATAGGGTATCGACTAGTGTTCGGACACAGGGTGGAGAGTCAGACGATTTTCCCATCACAATTGGTTTGCATCAAGGGTCAACCCTTAGCCCCTACCTTTTTACCTTAATTATGGATGTCCTCACGGAACAAATCCAAGAGATAGCGCCGAGATGCATGCTTTTTGCAGATGACATAGTCCTCCTTGGAGAGTCGAGGGAGGAGTTGAATGAGAGGTTGGAAACTTGGAGACGAGCTCTAGAAACACATGGTTTTCGCCTAAGCAGAAGCAAATCGGAGTATATGGAATGTAAGTTCAACAAAAGAAGGAGGGTTTCTAACTCAGAGGTGAAAATAGGAGACCATATTATCCCTCAAGTCACACGGTTTAAATACCTTGGGTCTGTAATACAGGATGATGGACAAATTGAAGGGGATGTGAATCATCGCATTCAAGCAGGATGGATGAAATGGAGAAAAGCATCGGGGGTGTTATGTGATGCAAAGGTACCGATCAAGCTAAAGGGAAAGTTTTATCGGACTGCGATAAGACCGGCGATTTTGTACGGAATAGAATGTTGGGCGGTCAAGAGCCAACATGAGAATAAAGTAGGGGTAGCGGAGATGAGGATGTTGCGGTGGATGTGTGGTAAGACTCGACAGGATAAAATTAGAAACGAAGCTATTAGAGAGAGGGTTGGAGTAGCGCCTATTGTAGAGAAGATGGTGGAAAATAGACTTAGGTGGTTTGGGCATGTAGAGAGAAGACCGGTCGACTCTGTAGTGAGGAGAGTAGACCAGATGGAGAGAAGGCAAACAATTCGAGGCAGAGGAAGACCCAAAAAGACTATAAGAGAGGTTATCAAAAAGGATCTCGAACTTAATGATTTGGATAGAAGTATGGTACTTGATAGAACATTATGGCGGAAGTTGATCCATGTAGCCGACCCCACCTAGTGGGATAAGGCGTTGTTGTTGTTGTTGTTGTTGTTGTTGTTGTCATCTAGAGGCAGCAGGCCCGATGACATGTGGGGAACCACTTGGTCCCACACTTTTTCACCTTTTGTCATCCAGAGGCAGCGGGCCCGATGACATGCGGGGAACCATTTGGTCCTGCACATTTTCACCTTTTGTCATACAGAGGCGGCGGGCCCGATGACATGCGGGGAACCATTTGGTCCTGCACTTTTCCACCTTTTGTCATCCAGAGGCGGCGGGCCCGATGACATACGGGGAACCATTTGTTCCCGCACTTTTTTTACTTTTGTCATCCAGAGGCGGCGGGCCCGATGACATGCGGAGAACCATTTGGTCCCGCACTTTTTCACCTTTTGTCATCCAGAGGCGGCGGGCCCGATGACATGCAGGGAACCATTTGGTCCTGCACTTTTTTACCTTTGTCATCCAGAGGCGGCGGGCCCGATGACATGAGGAGAAAATTATGGTCATCCACATGCTTTTGCTATCTGTAAGACTCGATGAGTGATAAATGCGCAGAGACAAATTATCGTCATTCTACGCCCTTTGTCATTCAGGAGCAGCGAGTCGAGTGATAAACGCGCAGAGACAAATTATGGTCATTTTGCGACCTTTGTCATTCGGATTTCGCAACATGGATGCAAAGCTTCATGATGAATCAACAATGATTCAAAGGTGTTTTGATGATAACAATGATGACAACAAAAGATGATGACAAAGGTGATGAACAAAAAGCTCAAAAGATCAAAGAACAAATCAAGTGAATCAAAGAGCATCTCAAGTAAATCAAGAACAAGTCAAGAGTTCAAGAATCAAGGAGAATTCAAGACTCAAGAAGAAAGCCTAGAATCAAGAATCAAGACTCAAGATCTCAAGAATCAAGATCAAGATTCAAGACTCAAGATTCAAGAATGAAGAAAAGACTCAATCAAGATAAGTATTAAAAAGTTTTTTCAAAACTTTGAATAGCACATGAGTTTTTGACAAAACCTTTACCAAAGAGTTTTTACTATCTGGTAATCGATTACCATATTGTTGTAATCGATTACCAGTAGCAAAATGAGTTTGAAAAAGTTTTCAAACTGAATTTACAACGTTCCAAATATTTTCAAAAGGCTGTAATCGATTACAATGTTTTGGTAATCGATTACCAGTGTCCTTGAACGTTGAAATTCAAATTTAAAAGTGAAGAGTCACATTGTTTCACTCAAAAGCTTTGTGTAATCGATTACACTTATTTGGTAATCGATTACCAATGTTTGTTTCTGAAAAATCTAAAGATGTAACTCTTCAAAAAGGTTTTGACTTTTTCAAATGGGTTTTAAGTTTTTCTAAAAGTTATAACTCTTCTGAATGGCCTTCTTGACCAGACATGAAGAGTCTATAAAAGCAAGGCGTTGTTTTGCATTTTCAAATTAATCTAATACAATCCTTTACAAGCCTTGAATCTCTTTGAACTTCTTCTTCTTCTTTGTATCAAAAGCTTTCTGAAGTTTTCTGGTTTTCTAAACATTGAAAACTTGTGCTATTCATCCTTTTTATTCTCTTCTCCCTTTGCCAAAAAGAATTCGCCAAGGACTAATCGCCTGAATTCTTTTTGTGTCTCTCTTCTCCCTTTTCCAAAAGGACGAAGGACTAACTGCCTGAATTCTTTTATGTCTCCCTTCTCCCTTCTCCCTTGTCAAAGAATTCAAAACGACATAGTCCGAGAATTCTTTTGATTCTTCCCATTCCCTAATACAAAAGCGTTCAAAGGTTTAACCGCATGAGAATTCTTTTGTATCCCCATTCACCAAGTATCAAAGGTTTAACAGCCTGAGATCTTTGTCTTAACACATTGGAGGGTACATCCTTTGTGGTACAAGTAGAGGGTACATCTACTTGGGTTTGACTGAGAACAAGAGAGGGTACATCTCTTGTGGATCAGTTCTAGTACATCCACTAGGTTCAAAGAGAACAAGGGAGGGTACATCCCTTGTGGATCTTTGCTTGTAAATGGATTTTTACAAGATTGAAAGAAATCTCAAGGACTGCAGGTCGCTTGGGGACTGGAGCTAGGCACGGGTTGTTGTCGAACCAGTATAAAAACTCTTGTGTGTTTGTTTCCTTCTTCCCTACTCTTTTACTTTCCGCTGGGCATTTAATTTTCGCTTTTACTTTCTGTTAAGTTTCTCTTCTACTCCATATTCTCTTAACACCAAAAGTAAAAGCCTTAAAAGAGTAATTTTTTAATTGGAAAAGTTTTAGGAATAATTAATTCAACCCCCCCCCCCCCCCGCCTTCTTAATTATTCTCAGGCCACTCGATCCAACAAGTGGTATCAGAGAAGGTTTCTTGTAGAAAGTCTAACAACTTCAAGATTAATGGCCTCTTTATATTCTTTGTCTTTCAAAAGCATTTTCAGGAATAGGTTACTCAAAGATGATGATGGAGACCAAGTCAACATGTGTCTCATGACAAAATCTGATGAGAATAACAAAGAAGATTCTATAAGGAAGAAATGGTACATAGACCGTGGATGTTCCAAGCACATGACCGGTGATGTATCCAAATTCACAACTATTTCTCCCAAAAAAAGTGGACATGTTACATACGGCGACAACAACAAGGGCAAAATTATTGGAGTCGGTAAAATAGGTACGAGTTCTTCTACTCCTATTGAAAATGTGTTGCTTGTAGAAGGTTTAAAGCATAGTTTATTAAGTGTTAGTCAATTATGTGATAAAGGATATAAAGTATCGTTTGATTCTAAAACAATGTCTATATGATTGATCTAAAACAAAAATCTGTAAATGATAGATGCTTTTTAAGTAAAGATTGTGATCCATGGTTATGGCATAAGAGAATTGCTCATATTAACATGGATCATCTAAATAGGTTAATTTCAAAGGATCTAGTTATTGGATTGCCTAGATTAAAATTTGAAAAAGATAAGTTATGTGATGCATGCCAAAAAGGTAAACAAACAAAAGTATCTTTTAAATCTAAAAATATTGTTTCTACCACTCAACCATTGCAATTATTACACATGGATTTGTTTGGACCATCTAGGGTCATGAGTTTTGGTGGAAGTTACTATGCATTAGTAATTGTTGATGATTATTCTAGATATACTTGGACTTTATTTCTTACTCATAAGAATGATGCATTTCATGCATTTAGAAGACTTGCCAAAGTTATTCAAAACAAAAAGAATCTCAAAATTATCTCCATCAGAAGTGATCATGGAGATGAATTTGAAAATAATGATTTTGAAATGTTTTGTGATGAGTATGGTATAGAACACAATTTTTCTGCACCTAGGACACCCCAACAAAATGGAGTAGTAGAAAGGAAAAATAGAGCCCTAGAAGAAATTGCTAGAACTCTTTTAAATGACACACCTCTTCCAAAATACTTTTGGGCAGAAGCGGTTAACACCGCATGTTATATTATGAACAGAGCCTTAATTAGACTTATTCTTAAGAAAACCCCATATGAACTTTTTAACAATAGAAAATCAAATATTGCACATTTACATGTTTTTGGATGTAAATGTTTTGTTCTAAACAATGGTAAAGAAAGTCTAGGAAAGTTTGATGCCAAGGCAGATGAGGGTATCTTCCTTGGGTATTCCTTACATAGTAAAGCATTTAGAATATACAACAAAAGAACTATGATAATTGAGGAATCAATACATGTTACTTTTGATGAAACTAACATTACCACCCCGGGAAAGGAGTTTGATGATGATATTACAGATACTTTGGAAGATACTCAAAATGAAGAAAGAAATCTGAAAAGAAAGAGAGATGATGAAGACAAGGATGATCAAGATGACAAAGTACAAGAAAATGATAATCTTCCTAAAGAATGGAAAACTTCGAGAAATCATCCTCTTGATAACATCATCGGTGATATCTCAAAAGGGGTAACAACTAGACACTCTCTTAAAGATTTATGCAATAATATGGCATTTGTTTCATTAATAGAACCTAAAAACTTTAAAGAAGTCATTATAGATGACCATTGGATAGTAGCTATGCAAGAAGAATTAAATCAATTTGAAAGAAATGATGTATGGGAATTAGTAGAAAAACCTTCAGATTATCCAATCATAGGAACTAAATGGGTATTTAGAAATAAATTGGATGAAAATGGTATAGTAATTAGGAATAAAGCTAGACTTGTAGCAAAAGGATATAACCAAGAAGAAGGCATAGACTATGAAGAAACTTTTGCACCTGTAGCTAGATTAGAGGCAATTAGGATGTTATTAGCATATGCCTCTATTATGAATTTTAAACTATATCAAATGGATGTCAAAAGTGCTTTCTTAAATGGTCTAATTCAGGATGAGGTATATGTGGAACAACCTCCTGGGTTTGAAGATTCACAAAAACTAGACCATGTCTATAGATTAAATAAGGCACTTTATGGCCTAAAACAAGCACCTAGGACTTGGTATGAAAGATTAAGTAAATTCCTATTAGAAAAGAATTTTACTAGAGGGAAAGTAGATACTACCTTATTCATAAAAAAGAAGGATAATGATATCTTGTTAGTACAAATCTATGTTGATGGTATAATTTTAGGATCTACTAATGAATCTTTGTGCAAGGAGTTTTCTATTGATATGCAAAGTGAGTTTGAGATGTCTATGATGGGTGAGTTAAATTACTTTCTTGGACTACAAATCAAACAAACAAATGATGGGATCTTCGTCAATCAAGCAAAGTATTGCAAAGAACTCATTAAGAGATTTGGAATGGAAAACTCAAAACACTTGGCTACTCCTATGAATACAAGTTGTTATCTTGATAAAGATGAATCTGGACAACCTGTTGATCCGAAGCAATACAGAGGTAAGATTGGATCTCTACTTTACTTATCTACAAGTAGGCCATATATTATGTTTAGTGTATGCATGTGTGCCAGATATTATGTTTAGTGTATGCATGTGTGCCAGATTTCAATCAAATCCAAAGTTTTCACATTTATTGGCAGTAAAAAGAATCATAAGATATCTATTAGGAACAGTTAGTTTAGGATTATGGTATCCTAAGAATTCTTTATGTAACCTAGTAGGATACTCAGATTCAGACTTTGCTGGATCAAAAACAGATAGGAAGAGTACTAGTGGTACATGTCAATTCATAGGGTCTGCACTTGTTTCTTGGAATAGCAAGAAACAAAATAGTGTAGCTTTATCCATAGCAGAAGCAGAATATATTTCTGCTGGTAGTTGTTGAGCACAAATTTTGTGGATGAAACAACAACTATCTGACTATGGAATAGTATTAGATCACATTCCCATAAAATGTGACAACACAAGTGTCATAAACATATCTAAGAATCCAATTCTTCAATCTAGAACCAAGCATATAGAAATTAGGCATCATTTTATTAGAGATCATGTTTTAAAAGGTGATGTTGTTTTAGAATTTGTAGATACTAAAAATCAACTTGCAGACATCTTTACAAAACCACTAAGTAAAGATACCTTCTATAACATTAGAAGAGAATTAGGACTAATAGATGTTAGCAACTTATCAAAATAAATCTCTATATTATTATATTTGAACAATTTATTATTTCCTTATTTGAATGGTTTGGTTGAACAAGTATGTTATTTGACTATGTGGATTTTATAAGTTAATCTATTTATGACTGTTGCTTCATGGTTTTTACTTCATGATGTGGTTGATATTTTTTTATGAATGTTTAAGATATATTTGCATACTTTAAGTTTGATACGCACTTTAGCTTTTTGTTGATGCCAAAGGGGGAGAAAATAGGGATAAATCAAGAACTCACATGAGTAATCAATTTAATTTTAAGATAAGCATAAATTCAAAAACAAAGGGGGAGCATTTATAAGAGTGATCGACTAGGAAAAAGTGTGTGTGTGTGTGTGTGTTTCTTGATTTTAGAAGTTGTCATCATCAAAAAGGGAGAGATTGTGGAAGCAAAGCTTCATGATGAATCAACAATGATTCAAAGGTGTTTTGATGATAACAATGATGACAACAAAAGATGATGACAAAGGTGATGAACAAAAAGCTCAAAAGATCAAAGAACAAATCAAGTGAATCAAAGAGCATCTCAAGTAAATCAAGAACAAGTCAAGAGTTCAAGAATCAAGGAGAATTCAAGACTCAAGAAGAAAGCCTAGAATCAAGAATCAAGACTCAAGATCTCAAGAATCAAGATCAAGATTCAAGACTCAAGATTCAAGAATGAAGAAAAGACTCAATCAAGATAAGTATTAAAAAGTTTTTTCAAAACTTTGAATAGCTCATGCGTTTTTGACAAAACCTTTACCAAAGAGTTTTTACTCTCTGGTAATCGATTACCATATTGTTGTAATCGATTACCAGTAGCAAAATGAGTTTGAAAAAGTTTTCAAACTGAATTTACAACGTTCCAAATATTTTCAAAAGGCTGTAATCGATTACAATGTTTTGGTAATCGATTACCAGTGTCCTTGAACGTTGAAATTCAAATTTAAAAGTGAAGAGTCACATTGTTTCACTCAAAAGCTTTGTGTAATCGATTACACTTATTTGGTAATCGATTACCAGTATTTGTTTCTGAAAAATCTAAAGATGTAACTCTTCAAAAAGGTTTTGACTTTTTCAAATGGGTTTTAAGTTTTTCTAAAAGTTATAACTCTTCTGAATGGCCTTCTTGACCAGACATGAAGAGTCTATAAAAGCAAGGCGTTGTTTTGCATTTTCAAATTAATCTAATACAATCCTTTACAAGCCTTGAATCTCTTTGAACTTCTTCTTCTTCTTTGTATCAAAAGCTTTCTGAAGTTTTCTGGTTTTCTAAACCTTGAAAACTTGTGCTATTCATCCTTTTCATTCTCTTCTCCCTTTTCCAAAAAGAATTCGCCAAGGACTAATCGCCTGAATTCTTTTTGTGTCTCTTTTCTCCCTTTTCCAAAAGAACGAAGGACTAACCGTGTTAGTGCTTAGCTCTACTGAGTTTTAAAAAGATTGGCTAAGATTTTGTTAAAACATAAGCACTTAGACAATGAAGGAAAGCTGGAGTTGCTGCACATGATGTCCAACGTTATGTCAAGGAATAAGATCGGGCTGCACAATGCACAAGGCAAGATAAAATGTCAAATGAAGAATTGAAGCTGCAGGATCCACGATGTCGGATACAATGTCCAGGACATCCTGCCCGAAAATACTGGAGTTGCTGCACAATGCACAAGGCAAGATAAAAGAAGTGAAGCTGCAGGATCCACGATGTCGGATACGATGTCCAGGACATCTGGCCCGAAAATACTGGACACATAAATCTGTTATATCTTTAACAGATTATTGTGCAGTTAGCAACAGATTAGACGATCTATCTTTAGGAACGAATTAAAAGATAATTAAAGTTCGAATTACAAACTAGAAGAGTTCGTTCAGGGATTAAAGATTAAAGATAAAAGCTAAAAGATCAAACTGTATCTTTTAGATCTTTAAGTGCAGATTTTTCAGAAGAATGATAGATCTCCTCCAGCACAAGTTGTTGCAGCCCAGATACACACACTGCTATAAAAACATGGAGGCTGCACGAGTTTTCCACCAAGTCCGGGATTGAAGAGGTATTTTGTGAGTTTTGGGACTTGAGTGTTTTGTGAGCCACCTTGATGCTACCCTAACATCAAGTGTTGGACCTGAGTGTGTAGAGTTGATCTCTAGTGTGTAGAGTTGATCTCTTTTGTTCAGAGAGCAATCTCTGGTGTGTATTTGATTTAATTGTAAACACGGGAGAGTGATTGAGAGGGAGTGAGAGGGGTTCTCATATCTAAGAGTGGCTCTTAGGTAGAGATTGCACGGGTAGTGGTTAGGTGAGAAGGTTGTAAACAGTGGCTGTTAGATCTTCGAACTAACACTATTTTAGTGGATTTCCTCCCTGGCTTAGTAGCCCCCAGATGTAGGTGAGGTTGCACCGAACTGGGTTAACAATTATCTTGTGTTACTTACTTGTTTGATCTGTTCATACTCTCAAATATAATCTGCATGTTCTGAAGCGTGATGTCGTGACATCCGGTACGACATCTGGCATTGGTATCAGAATTTCAATTGGTATCAGAGCAGGCACTCGAAATCACTGAGTGAGATCTAGGGAGATAAATTCTGATGAACATGGAGAAAGAAGGAGGACCAGTGAACAGACCACCAATTCTGGATGGAACCAACTATGAATACTGGAAAGCAAGGATGGTGGCCTTCCTCAAATCACTGGATAGCAGAACCTGGAAAGCTGTCATCAAAGGCTGGGAACATCCCAAGATGCTGGACACAGAAGGAAAGCCCACTGATGGATTGAAGCCAGAAGAAGACTGGATTAAAGAAGAAGACGAATTGGCACTTGGAAACTCCAAAGCTTTGAATGCTCTATTCAATGGAGTTGACAAGAATATCTTCAGACTGATCAACACATGCACAGTGGCCAAGGATGCATGGGAGATCCTGAAAACCACTCATGAAGGAACCTCCAAAGTGAAGATGTCCAGATTGCAACTATTGGCCACAAAATTCGAAAATCTGAAGATGAAGGAGGAAGAGTGTATTCATGACTTCCACATGAACATTCTTGAAATTGCCAATGCTTGCACTGCCTTGGGAGAAAGAATGACAGATGAAAAGCTGGTGAGAAAGATCCTCAGATCCTTGCCTAAGAGATTTGACATGAAAGTCACTGCAATAGAGGAGGCCCAAGACATTTGCAACATGAGAGTAGACGAACTCATTGGTTCCCTTCAAACCTTTGAGCTAGGACTCTCGGATAGGACTGAAAGGAAGAGCAAGAATCTGGCGTTCGTGTCCAATGATGAAGGAGAAGAAGATGAGTATGACCTGGATACAGATGAAGGTCTGACTAACGCAGTTGTGCTCCTTGGAAAACAGTTCAACAAAGTGATGAACAGAATGGACAGGAGGCAGAAACCACATGTCCGGAACATCCCTTTCGACATCAGGAAAGGTAGTGAATACCAGAAAAGGTCAGATGACAAGCCCAGTCACAGCAAAGGAGTTCAATGCCATGGGTGTGAAGGCTATGGACACATCAAAGCTGAATGTCCCACTCATCTCAAGAAGCAGAGGAAAGGACTTTCTGTATGTCGGTCTGATGATACAAAGAGCGAACAAGAAAGTGATTCTGACAGAGATGTGAATGCACTCACTGGGAGATTTGAATCTGCTGAAGATTCAAGTGATACAGACAGTGAAATCACTTTTGATGAGCTTGCTACATCCTATAGAGAACTATGCATCAAAAGTGAGAAGATTCTTCAGCAAGAAGCACAACTGAAGAAGGTCATTGCAAATCTGGAGGCTGAGAAGGAGGCACATGAAGAGGAAATCTCTGAACTTAAAGGAGAAATTGGCTTTCTGAATTCTAAACTGGAAAATATGACAAAGTCAATAAAGATGCTGAATAAAGGCTCAGATATGCTTGATGAGGTGCTACAGCTTGGGAAGAATGTTGGAAACCAGAGAGGACTTGGATTTAATCATGAGTCTGCTGGCAGAACAACCATGACAGAATTTGTTCCTGCCAAAAACAGCACTGGAGCCACGATGTCACAACATCGGTCTCGACATCATGGAACGCAGCAGAAAAGGAGCAAAAGAAAGAATTGGAGGTGTCACTACTGTGGCAAGTATGGTCACATAAAGCCCTTTTGCTATCATTTACATGGCCATCCACATCATAGAACTCAAAGTAGCAGCAGTGGAAGAAAGATGATGTGGGTTCCAAAACACAAGACTGTTAGTCTTGTTGTTCATACTTCACTTAGAGCATCAGCTAAGGAAGATTGGTACCTAGATAGCGGCTGTTCCAGACACATGACAGGAGTTAAAGAATTCCTGGTGAACATTGAACCTTGCTCCACTAGCTATGTGACATTTGGAGATGGCTCTAAAGGAAAGATCACTGGAATGGGAAAGCTAGTCCATGATGGACTTCCTAGTCTGAACAAAGTACTGCTGGTGAAGGGACTGGCTGCAAACTTGATCAGCATCAGTCAGTTGTGTGATGAAGGATTCAATGTAAACTTCACAAAGTCAGAATGCTTGGTGACAAATGAGAAGAGTGAAGTTCTAATGAAGGGCAGCAGATCAAAGGACAACTGTTACCTATGGACACCTCAAGAAACCAGTCACTCCTCCACATGTCTATTCTCCAAAGAAGATGAAGTCAAAATATGGCATCAAAGATTTGGACATCTGCACTTAAGAGGCATGAAGAAAATTATTGACAAAGGTGCTGTTAGAGGCATTCCCAATCTGAAAATAGAAGAAGGCAGAATCTGTGGTGAATGTCAGATTGGAAAGCAAGTCAAGATGTCCCACCAGAAGCTTCAACATCAGACCACTTCCAGGGTGCTGGAACTACTTCACATGGACTTGATGGGGCCTATGCAAGTTGAAAGCCTTGGAGGAAAGAGGTATGCCTATGTTGTTGTGGATGATTTCTCCAGATTTACCTGGGTCAACTTTATCAGAGAGAAATCAGACACCTTTGAAGTATTCAAGGAGTTGAGTCTAAGACTTCAAAGAGAAAAAGACTGTGTCATCAAGAGAATCAGGAGTGACCATGGCAGAGAGTTTGAAAACAGCAAGTTTACTGAATACTGCACATCTGAAGGCATCACTCATGAGTTCTCTGCAGCCATTACACCACAACAAAATGGCATAGTTGAAAGGAAAAACAGGACTTTGCAAGAAGCTGCTAGGGTCATGCTTCATGCCAAAGAACTTCCCTATAATCTCTGGGCTGAAGCCATGAACACAGCATGCTACATCCACAACAGAGTCACACTTAGAAGAGGGACTCCAACCACACTGTATGAAATCTGGAAAGGGAGGAAGCCTACTGTCAAGCACTTCCACATCTTTGGAAGTCCATGTTACATTTTGGCAGATAGAGAGCAAAGGAGAAAGATGGATCCCAAGAGTGATGCAGGGATATTCTTGGGATACTCTACAAACAGCAGAGCATATAGAGTATTCAATTCCAGAACCAGAACTGTGATGGAATCCATCAATGTGGTTGTTGATGATCTAACTCCAGCAAGAAAGAAGGATGTCGAAGAAGATGTCAGAACATCGGGAGACAATGTAGCAGATACAGCTAAGAGTGCAGAAAATGCAGAAAACTCTGATTCTGCTACAGATGAACCACACATCAACCAACCTGACAAGAGACCCTCCATTAGAATCCAGAAGATGCACCCCAAGGAGCTGATTATAGGAAATCCAAACAGAGGAGTCACTACAAGATCAAGGGAGATTGAGATTGTCTCCAACTCATGTTTTGTCTCCAAAATTGAGCCCAAGAATGTGAAAGAGGCACTGACTGATGAGTTCTGGATCAATGCTATGCAAGAAGAATTGGAGCAATTCAAAAGGAATGAAGTCTGGGAGCTAGTTCCTAGACCCGAGGGAACTAATGTGATTGGCACCAAGTGGATCTTCAAGAACAAAACCAATGAAGAAGGTGTTATAACCAGAAACAAGGCCAGACTTGTTGCTCAAGGCTACACTCAGATTGAAGGTGTAGACTTTGATGAAACTTTCGCCCCAGTTGCTAGACTTGAGTCCATCAGATTGTTACTTGGTGTAGCTTGCATCCTCAAATTCAAGCTGTACCAAATGGATGTGAAGAGCGCGTTTCTGAATGGATACCTGAATGAAGAAGCCTATGTGGAGCAGCCAAAGGGATTCGTAGATCCAACTCATCCAGATCATGTATACAGGCTCAAGAAGGCTCTCTATGGATTGAAGCAAGCTCCAAGAGCTTGGTATGAAAGGCTAACAGAGTTCCTTACTCAGCAAGGGTATAGGAAGGGAGGAATTGACAAGACTCTCTTTGTCAAACAAGATGCTGAAAACTTGATGATAGCACAGATATATGTTGATGACATTGTGTTTGGAGGGATGTCGAATGAGATGCTTCGACATTTTGTCCAACAGATGCAATCTGAATTTGAGATGAGTCTTGTTGGAGAGCTGACTTATTTTCTGGGACTCCAAGTGAAGCAGATGGAAGACTCCATATTCCTCTCACAAAGCAGGTATGCAAAGAACATTGTCAAGAAGTTTGGGATGGAAAATGCCAGCCATAAAAGAACACCTGCACCTACTCACTTGAAGCTGTCAAAAGATGAAGCTGGCACCAGTGTTGATCAAAGTCTGTACAGAAGCATGATTGGGAGCTTACTATATTTAACAGCTAGCAGACCTGACATCACCTATGCAGTAGGTGTTTGTGCAAGATATCAAGCCAATCCTAAGATAAGTCACTTGAATCAAGTAAAGAGAATTCTGAAATATGTAAATGGCACCAGTGACTATGGGATTATGTACTGTCATTGTTCAGATTCAATGCTGGTTGGGTATTGTGATGCTGATTGGGCTGGAAGTGCAGATGACAGAAAAAGCACTTCTGGTGGATGTTTCTATTTGGGAACCAATCTTATTTCATGGTTCAGCAAGAAGCAGAACTGTGTGTCCCTATCTACTGCAGAAGCAGAGTATATTGCAGCAGGAAGCAGTTGTTCACAACTAGTTTGGATGAAGCAGATGCTGAAGGAGTACAATGTCGAACAAGATGTCATGACATTGTACTGTGACAACTTGAGTGCTATTAATATTTCTAAAAATCCTGTTCAACACAGCAGAACCAAGCACATTGACATTAGACATCACTATATTAGAGAGCTTGTTGATGATAAAGTTATCACACTGGAGCATGTTGACACTGAGGAACAAATAGCAGATATTTTCACAAAGGCATTGGATGCAAAACAGTTTGAAAAACTGAGGGGCAAGCTGGGCATTTGTCTGCTAGAGGAATTATAGCAGCTACTGATATCTGAACGTGCTCAAACGTCTCACTTAACATTAATAGCACGTTAACTACTGAGCCAAAACAAATTCGACCGTTGCTTCACACGTCCCTCTACATTCCTCATTCAAACTTATATTTTCGTGGTAATCTCGTTTTCAGCATTCCCCAACAGCTCTCAGAGATTTACGAAATCATTCCAAACGCTCTGCTTCTCCATGGCTACCTCACCAAAAGAAACTTCAGCTCCTGGTTCACCCTCTGTACCATCATCTCCTTCATCCACCAAAGCACCATCAAACCAGGAACAGCCTGAATACCATATCCAACCCATACAAATGATCCCTGGTCAAGCCCCTGCTCCTGAGAAACTAGCCCCCAAAAGACAACAGGGTGTGAAGATTTCTGAAAACCCTAGCCTTGCAACAAGTCCTAGGGAAGTAGACACAGAGATGGACAAGAAGATCCGCAGTATTGTGAGTAACATTCTGAAAAATGCCTCTGTTCCTGATGCTGAGAAAGATGTTCCAACATCTTCCACCCCAAATGCTGAAGTCGTCTCTTCACCCAGCAAAGAGGAATCAACAGAGGAAGAGGAACAAGCCACAGAGGAGACCCCTGCACCACGGGCACCAGAACCTGCTCCAGGTGACCTCATTGACCTAGAAGAAGTAGAATCTGATGAGGAACCCATTGCCAACAAGTTGGCACCTGGCATTGCAGAAAGATTACAAAGCCGAAAGGGAAAAACCCCCATTAAGAGGTCTGGACGAATCAAGACTATGGCACAGAAGAAGAGCACTCCAATCACTCCTACCACATCCAGACGGAGCAAAGTTGCCATCCCTTCCAAGAAGAGGAAAGAAATTTCCTCATCTGATTCTGATGATGATGTCGAACTAGATGTTCCCGACATCAAGAGGGCCAAGACATCAGGGAAAAAGGTGCCTGGTAATGTCCCTGATGCACCATTGGACAACATCTCATTCCACTCCATTGGCAATGCTGAAAGGTGGAAATTCGTGTATCAACGCAGACTTGCCTTGGAAAGAGAACTGGGAAGAGCTGCCTTGGATTGCAAGGAGATCATGGACCTCATCAAGGCTGCTGGACTGCTGAAAACTGTCACTAAGTTGGGAGACTGCTATGAAAGTCTAGTCAGGGAATTCATTGTCAACATTCCCTCTGACATAACAAACAGAAAGAGTGATGAGTATCAAAGAGTGTTTGTCAGAGGAAAATGTGTTAGATTCTCCCCTGCTGTAATCAACAAATACCTGGACAGACCAACAGATGGAGTGGTGGATATTGCTGTTTCTGAGCATCAAATTGCCAAGGAAATCACTGCCAAACAAGTCCAGCATTGGCCAAAGAAATGGAAGCTTTCAGCAGGGAAGCTAAGTGTGAAGTATGCAATCCTGCACAGGATTGGCGCTGCAAACTGGGTACCCACCAATCATACTTCCACTGTTGCCACAGGTTTGGGTAAATTTCTGTATGCTGTCGGAACCAAGTCCAAATTTAATTTTGGAAACTATATTTTTGATCAAACTATTAAGCATTCAGAATCTTTTGCTGTCAAATTACCCATTGCCTTCCCAACTGTATTGTGTGGCATTATGTTGAGTCAACATCCCAATATTTTAAACTACACTGACTCTGTGATGAAGAGAGAATCGGCTCTATCCCTGCATTACAAACTGTTTGAGGGGACACATGTCCCAGACATTGTCTCGACATCAGGGAAAGCTGCTGCTTCAGGTGCTGTGTCCAAGGATGCTTTGATTGCTGAACTCAAGGACACATGCAAGGTGCTGGAAGCAACCATCAAAGCCACCACAGAGAAGAAAATGGAGCTGGAACGGCTGATCAAAAGACTCTCAGAAAGTGGCATTGATGATGAAGAAGCAGCTGAAGAAGAGGAAGAAGCAGCTGAGGAAGAAGAAGAAGCAGCTGAGGAAAAGGAAGAGGAAGATGCAGCAGAGGATACAGAATCAGATGATGATGATTCTGAAGCCACCCCATGACCATCAGACCTTTATTTTTATTTTTTACTCTTACTAGCTAAAGGGGCATGTCCCTTTGAACAATTGATTACTATTGGTCTGTAATATTTGCACCTTAAGTTCATGCATTCTACTTTTGTCAAATTCTGTCTAAAAAGGGGGAGTAATAGTATTAGTATGCATGATTTATGATTTTGAGTAGTAGGATACTATGTATGCAATAGTAGTATTATGCATGATTGATACGATGTATGGCAGTACGATACGATGTATGCATGATTCATGATTTTGAGGGGGAGTTGTATGTATATGATTTTGAGGGGGAGACTGCTGCTGCTGATGATGACTGTTGGAAAAGACTAGTAGCTGATAGAAGATGCTGCAGTAAGCATGGAGACAGGGGGAGCAGAAGCAGAAAGCTGATGTCACGCGAGATGTCTTGACATCCTGGAAACGACTTGCAACTTGCAGAATTTCCGCTGTGCTTGATTACTCTGATAATGAAAGTTGCTGATCCCACTTGCATAACTGCTCGTACCTGCTCAGGAAGTGTCTAAGTATGTTTTAGACAAAATTTGCCAAAGGGGGAGATTGTTAGTGCTTAGCTCTACTGAGTTTTAAAAAGATTGGCTAAGATTTTGTTAAAACATAAGCACTTAGACAATGAAGGAAAGCTGGAGTTGCTGCACATGATGTCCAACGTTATGTCAAGGAATAAGATCGGGCTGCACAATGCACAAGGCAAGATAAAATGTCAAATGAAGAATTGAAGCTACAGGATCCACGATGTCGGATACAATGTCCAGGACATCCTGCCCGAAAATACTGGAGTTGCTGCACAATGCACAAGGCAAGATAAAAGAAGTGAAGCTGCAGGATCCACGATGTCGGATACGATGTCCAGGACATCTGGCCCGAAAATACTGGACACATAAATCTGTTATATCTTTAACAGATTATTGTGCAGTTAGCAACAGATTAGACGATCTATCTTTAGGAACGAATTAAAAGATAATTAAAGTTCGAATTACAAACTAGAAGAGTTCGTTCAGGGATTAAAGATTAAAGATAAAAGCTAAAAGATCAAACTGTATCTTTTAGATCTTTAAGTGCAGATTTTCAGGAAAATGATAGATTTCATCCAGCACAAGTAGTTGCAGCCCAGAAACGCACACTGCTATAAAAACATGGAGGCTGCACGAGTTTTCCACCAAGTCCGGGATTGAAGAGGTATTTTGTGAGTTTTGGGACTTGAGTGTTTTGTGAGCCACCTTGATGCTACCCTAACATCAAGTGTTGGACCTGAGTGTGTAGAGTTGATCTCTAGTGTGTAGAGTTGATCTCTTTTGTTCAGAGAGCAATCTCTGGTGTGTATTTGATTTAATTGTAAACACGGGAGAGTGATTGAGAGGGAGTGAGAGGGGTTCTCATATCTAAGAGTGGCTCTTAGGTAGAGATTGCACGGGTAGTGGTTAGGTGAGAAGGTTGTAAACAGTGGCTGTTAGATCTTCGAACTAACACTATTTTAGTGGATTTCCTCCCTGGCTTGGTAGCCCCCAGATGTAGGTGAGGTTGCACCGAACTGGGTTAACAATTATCTTGTGTTACTTACTTGTTTGATCTGTTCATACTCTCAAATATAATCTGCATGTTCTGAAGCGTGATGTCGTGACATCCGGTACGACATCTGGCATTGGTATCAGAATTTCAAACCGCCTGAAATCTTTTGTGTCTCCTTTCTCCCTTGTCAAGGACTAACCGCAAGTCGCTTGGGGACTTGAGGTAGGCACGGGTTGTTGCCGAACCAGTATAAAAACTCTTGTGTGTTTGTTTCCTTCTTCCCTACTCTTTTACTTTCCGTTGTACATTTAATTTTCGCTTTTACTTTCTGTTAAGTTTCTCTTCTACTCCATATACTCTTAACAACAAAAGTAAAAGCCTTAAAAGAGTAATTTTTTAATTGGTAAAGTTTTAGGAATAATTAATTCAACCCCCCATTCTTAATTATTCTGAGGCCACTCGATCCAACACGCAAGTCAAGCGATAAATGCCTAGAGACAAATTATGGTCATTCGACGCCCTTTGTCATTTAGGGACAGTAAGTCAAGAGGTGGGCGGAGACAAATTATGGTCATTCCCCACACCTTTTTGTCGTCCGGAAGCGATCGTGTTGGGTGACACGCAGAGACAAATTATGGTCATTCTGTGCCTTGCCACCCAGGCTTGATCGTGTCCGAGGACACGCAGAGACAAATTATGGTCATTCTACGCCTTGTGTCAACCAAGAGGAACAAATTCGATAGTATCACGAAGATGTGTCGGTACTGATCACTTTCAAAATTTTTGCAGGTTCTGTTGGCAGGGAGATTCACCAGCCGAATGGTGTTTCGCTCGAACAAAATTAGTGTCTTATCTTTACTTCCCTTTTATCTCCAATAAAAGACAAGTAAAGAGGGGCAACTGTCATACCCTAATTTCATCCAGGGACCATCTGTTTGTTGGGATGCGACCCTCGTTTGACAACTTCGAGGTACTTGGCACCCATCGTTAGGCAATCCGTGAAGTTTCGTGACATGTCGGAAGTCAAAAGGAAGCATTGTTGCGCAATCCGTGAAGTTCCGTAACATGTCGGAAGTCAAAAGGAAGGATTGTTGCGCAATTCATGAAGTTCTGTAACATTCTGAAAGCCAAAGAAGGGATGATTATGTAATCCGTAAGGTTTCATGACATTACGAAAAGAAAACAAGTATCGTTACGTAATTCGTAAAGTTCCGTAACATTACGAGAAAAGAATCAGCAAAAAAGGCAAGGGGTGTATTTAGTAAACAGGGGGGTGCAAATAGCAACCAGGCCCACTTGGGCTTTCCAGGAAGTTCTTTAGAAGACGGTGCCTTCTTGAGGAAGCAACCTAGCTCGCCTGGGCGAGCTGGGTGGCAAGCTTCTCCCTCTTTTCCCTATAAATAGGGGGAGGAGGGAAGAACAAAAATGGTCAGCCCTCCTGGTATCTGAGAATCACTTAAAATTAGTAAGAAAAATTGTTTCCGTGAAAAAAATCCAAGCTGAGGCGCTTCCGTAATGCTTCCGAGACGTTTCCGTGGGTGATTTCGCGAAGATTTTCAATCGTTCTTCGTCGTTCTTCGTCCGTTCTTCGTCATTCTTCGGTCTTCAACCGGTAAGTTCCCGAAATTGAACTTTTCAATTCATTCTATGTACCCTTAGTGGTCCTCATTTGTTTTGCGTGCTTTTATTTTTATTTCATTTACTTTCTGTACCCCCTTTTGACGTGCTTTAGTCATTTATTTAAGTCATTTTCTCGCCTAATCAAAAATAAAATAAATTTCCACCGATTATTCGTATTATAACATCCTTTAATTTCTGTTAAAATGAAATCCGACCATTCGGTCATGCCATAACCATGTTTAAAATCAAAAAGAGGCAAAATAATAATATAATAATCAAAAAATACTTTTTAGTAAAATAATCAAAAAAAAAATCAATCAGGCGTTTTCTTTGGGATTTTCCTTTCTTAATCGAATTAACTAATAACCAAAGTGAAACTAAGGCTAAAATCAATTCATAAGCCAAGCTTTTGTCATCACCTAAAAAAGCCATTTTTAAGGTCCAACGCCTTGAAATGGTATTTTCCGCTTTTATTGGTTAAATGTAGATTTCTATAGGCCTAAAATCAACATGTAGATTTCTATAGGCCTAAAATCAACATGTAGCTTTATTACCTCTTTCAAAAATAAAGGGATCATCAATGGTCCAATTCCTTAATGTTCTCTCTCTTTTCAAAAAGAATCGAAAGATTGTTTAATGGTCCAACGCATTAAATGACATTTCTTTCAATAAAAACATATCTTGCAAAAAAGGATAAAAAACAACTTAACCAACGCTTAGTTCTCAAAGAACTACGTAGGTCTGATTTCCTTATCACAATTGTGGAATACGTAGGAGCAAGGGAAACACCCTCGTCGACCACAAAAAGATAAAAATATAAAAAGGCATAAAAGACATAAGACATAAAAAATGGAAAATAAAACATTTTGAAGTCATATTTGCACACTTGATTAAAGGCTGTCGTCCTTTGTGACAGACGTATGGGGTGCTAATACCTTCCCCGTGCGTAAATACAACTCCCGAATCTTTCACTTAAAGTTCGTAGACCACGTCTTTTTCGGTTTTTCCGACGTCTTCCACAAATAAACGTTGGTGGCGACTCCGCGCATATTCCTTTCTTGGAAGACGCACCCGCGAGTCACGCGTCGCCCTCCCGCCGAAGGGTAGTTGCGACAGCCAGGAAGATCCTTAGAGCAGGTTATTACTGGCTCACCATGGAAAGCGATTGCTGCACCCATGTAAGGAAATGCCATAAATGTCAAGCGTTCGTGGACAATGTCAATGTTCCGCCACATCCTCTGAATGTCATGTCCGCCCCTTGACCTTTTTCCATGTGGGGGATAGATGTCATAGGGGCCATCGAACCCAAGGCTTCGAACGGTCATCGCTTCATCCTCGTGGCGATAAATTATTTCACCAAATGGGTCGAAGCGGCTTCCTACACCAATGTCATGAGGAACGTGGTGGTTAGATCCATAAAGAGAGAGCTGATTTGTCGGTACGAACTCCCTAGGAAGATCGTTACTGACAATGGCACCAATCTGAATAACAAAATGATGCGGGAAATGTGTGAGGATTTCAAAATCCAGCATCATAACTCCACCCCCTATCGGCCGAAGATGAACGAGGCTGTGGAGGCTGCAAACAAAAATATTAAGCAAATTATTCAGAAAATGACAGTGTCGTACAAAGATTGGCATGAAATGTTGCCTTTTTCCCTTCATGGGTACCGAACCTTGGTACGAACTTCTACTGGGGCAACACCGTACTCCTTGGTTTATGGGATGGAAGCAGTACTCCTGTTTGAGGTAGAGGTCCCTTCCTAAAGGATACTAGCGGAATCGGGCCTAGAAGAATCAGAGTGGGCTCAAACACGCTACGACCAACTCAACCTTATTGAAGGTAAGCGTTTGACGGCCATGAGCCATGGGCACCTATATCAACAAAGGATAAAGAACGCGTTCGACAAGAAGGTGCGCCCGTGCAAGTTCAATGAGGGGGACCTTGTGCTGAAAAAGGTGTCCCGCACTGTTAAGGACAACCGAGGGAAGTGGACCCCGAATTATGAAGGGCCTTTCAATGTTAAGAAGGTTTTCTCTGGGGGGGCCTTGATACTCGCTAACATGGACGATGAGGAACTGCCTTCGTTAGTAAACTCGGATGTCGTCAAAAGATGTTATGCCTAGAGCGACACTAAATTAGCCATTTCATTCGCATGTATAGGTTGATAGTGCTTGACCAAGAAAGGCCTAATAAGTATCTTTTCTTTTTCACCACTGATAGCGTTAGTCTTTGTTTTCTTTAAAACGTTTATTTCTTGGATCATAGGGGTGCCACGAGCGCGAATTTAAGGAAATAACCGAAAGTAAGAACATGCGCATGTATTTGCATTTTTTTTATCTTGTAGGATCTACAGTAATGCTGCATGGAGCACGCAATCAAGGGTAAGAAGAGAGGAAATGGCTCTGAAAAAGCTTTCCACGAAGAGGTTTAGAAAGGAGGCCACGGGAGAAGGCTCCAGTGCCGCCTTGGAGTTTGATATTCACCAGTTTCGGAGCGCCGAGCACCAACAGCGCTTCAAGGCCATCAAGGGATGGTCATTCCACAGAGAGAGGCGTGTCTAGCTTAGGGAAGACGAGTACCCCGACTTCCAGGGAGAGGTAGCCCGCAGGCATTGGGCACGACTAGTGACCCCTATGGCTAAATTCGACCCAGAGATAGTCATGGAATTCTATGCCAATGCCTGGCCCACTGAGGAAGGAGTTCGGGACATGCGCTCATGGGTAAGGGGTCACTGGATCCCCTTTGATGCAGATGCCATCAGTCAGTTCTTGGGCGACCCATTGATTCTGGAGGAGGACCAACAGTGTGAATTCAGCCAAAGGAGGGACCGGGCAGACGGTTTCGATGAGGAAGCCATCGCCCAGTTGCTTTGCATACCAGGGCAGGATTTCGCCCGGACCGCTGCAGGGAGGCGAGTGCGGATTATGCGCACCAGCATGACTATCCTAACCCAAATTTGGATGACTATGCTGCTCAGCAATGTCTTGCCTAGCAACCACAACTTCGACCTCCCTCTGCCTAAGTGCCAATTGGTGTATGCCATCCTGACACGGATGAGCGCCAATGTGGCCCAGGTGATTGCTGATGTCATTTATTTATTTGTAGGAATGGCGCCTACTAGGCACCCATTGGACCCAGAGAAGTCCAATAGGGCCTTGGAGTTTCCGGCTCTGATCACAGGCCTCTGCCAATCCTTCGGAGTTTAGGTCACCCTCAACAAAGTAATATGACCACCGATCACCCGAGCCTTCGTTGAGAAGTACTGCACGCCTAGGTAGACACAGGGTGACACACCTTAGGGCGTAGGCGCACCGCCACCACCTCGGCAGGCTGATTCGGCTGAGCCACTAGGCGTAGAGCGGTATCTACAGCATTTGGTTCTCAGCAGGCAGCCAACCACCGCGGACAGGTGCAGATACACGAGTGTCTCTACTGGTTCAGCTGCAGTCAACAGGGGCAGGGTTCCACCCCTCTTGTATGCCCTACCCCAGAGCAGTTTGCGGCTGAGGTCGCATGGCCTGGAGACTAGCTCGATGCCCAGGCAGGGGAGGAGCCTGTAGGATCCCCCGGTGGGATGGATGAACCCCGCATAGACGAGGATATGACTGACCTGTTCAATTTCTTGGGAGGGAGCGGAGCCACATGACCGTGGGATCCCCAAATTCGTATTCTTTTCATTTTTATGTTTCATCATTTATCATTTGTATGTTATCTTGTTTCTATGACTTGAGGGACTAACGTTGGTTTTTGTTGTTTTGTTTCGATTGTCATTTGTTTTGTGCGTACATTTTGTTTGGATTGTTGCGTTAGTGCTTATTTCGTTATTGTCGATAATATTTATTGAAATTCTGGAACCGTGTAGAGTTTTCGTTTAGGAACGTCATCCTAAAATAAAATGAACAAACGTCGTGATAACGCCAAGAATAGAGAAAGAAAGAGACGTTGTGAACAAAATGTCATATCTGTATATAAAGAAAAGAAAAGAAATTTTTGTATATAAACAATGTGTGAAAAGAAATTCTTGTATACGAGCAATGAGTGTATATAAAGGAAATTTTTATATAAACAACGAGTGTATATTGAAAAGGAGAAAATAAATCTTTGAAAAGGAATAGAGATTTTATATAGACCATGTCGGTATAGAGAGAAAGAGTTTTTCAATGCGTGTGTGTATAGAGGAAAAAGTTTTTTTCGTGTATAGGAACGTAGGTGTACAAAGAAAAAAAGCTTTTCTCATAGATAGCAATGGATGTATAGTTTTTTGTAAACATGCATAAGGAAAAATGAAACAAAAAGAAAAGAGGAAGAAAGACCTCGAAGGTCGGCATGTTATGGTCATAGGAAGTACAAATCATTCGTAGAGAGCAAACATATCTTTTGGAAACAAGAAACTAACGCTAAGAGTTTACTATCCAAAATAACCAAGATAAGAATGGATGGATTCGTTGAACCAATGAAAGAACATAATTTGGAAATGTTGGGTCTACTTGCGTAAATCACAAGCCTTAGTATCATAATGCCATAAGCTGGATGCTTGAATACCCACCTAGCTGTATGCATGACTAATTTTGCGCGTTGTTTCCAAATCATCATTGTTACGCGCGCCTCGTGGAAATAATATGGGAGTTTAACCCGACGATTTGATTGCCTAGCGCTGTTCGTGCATCCTCCACCATCAAGTCTGGAGCCCCACGAATTGATTGTCTAGCGCAGTTCGTGCATCCTCCACCATCAAGTCCGGAGCCCCATGAACTGATTGCCTAGCGTTGTTCATGCATCCTCCACCATCAAGTCCGGAGCCCCACGAATTGATTGCCTAGCGTTGTTCGTGCATCCTCCATCATTAAGTCCGGAGCCCCGTGAATTGATTGCCTAGCGCTGTTCATGCATCCTCCACCATCAAGTCTGGAGCCCCACGAATTGATTGTCTAGCGCTGTTCGTGCATCCTCCATCATTGAGTCTGGAGTCCCATGAATTGATTGCCTAGCGCTGTTCATGCATCCTCCGTTATCAAGTACGGAGCCCCCGATGAGGGGAAAATACAGTTTTTGTTATTTTCCCAATCGGTTCCTTCACCAAAAAATGTGTATACGTGTATATTATGTTATTTTTTGTTCTGTGTTGTTCAGAGAAAAAGAAGGAGAGACAGGAGTCAATTATTTCAAATCGTTTTGGTTGGAACTATTGTAATTAAGATCAATTAAATCCCCATGATGGGCAAAGGATGGCCTTCGGGAATCATCATAGATTAATTACGGAAAAGACTGAGACAGACGAAATCAGTGTCTTATCTTTACTTTCCTCCTATCTCCGATAAAAGGTAAGTAAAGAGGGGCAACTGTCATACCCTAATTTTGTCCGGGAACCATTATTTGGTGGCATGCAACCTTCGCTTGACCGCCACGAGGTACTTAACCCCCATCGTTAAGTAATCCGTAAAGTTCCACAACATTCCGGAAGTAAAAAAGAAACATTGTTGCGCAATCCGTAAAGTTCTGCAACATTCCGAAAGTCAAAAAGAACATTGTTGCGTAAGGAGGAAGGGGTGTAAATAGCACATCGAGTCTAGGCCCTTCCTAGACATTTTGGAAGTTGGGTTGCTGAAGGAGGAAGCAACTGGGCGACAAGCTCCTCCACGTTTTTGAAAAATGGTTTCCGGGGCTTCCGTAATGTTTCCGTAAAATTTCTGAAAACCTTGGGTAAGCATATTTCACTTAAGATTGATGAAAGGGAAGAGAAAAAATGATGAAAATCAAATCCAAAACACTTCCGTAAGGCTTCCGTAACTTTTCCGTAAAATACGAAAAGGGGGGTGAACTTAGTAATTCGGGTGAGCTTAGAAATCTTCTTCATTAAGTCTCTGGGCGACAAGCACCTCTCTTTTTCCTAGAAATAAGGGAGGGGGGCTGTTTCACAAAATACTCATCACCCCTTAGCTATGCATTTCGGCTATTTTGGGCAAAAAACACGTTTTCGTGAAGAAAAATCGAGTCGAAGTGCTTCCGTAACGCTTCCGTAAGCGATTCTGTGAAAATTTTTCATCATTCTTCATCGTTCTTCACCGTTCTTTGTTCGTTCTTTGATCTTCAACCGGTAAGTTCCCGAAATCGAATCTTTCAATTCATTCTATGCACCCTTAGTGGTCCCTACTTGTTTTGTGTACCTTCACTTTAATTTCGCTTACTTTCAGTTTTCTTTTCTTCCATTTTTATCGTGCTTTAACCGTTCATTTAAGCCGTTTTCTCACCTAATAAATGATAAATGAATTTCAATCGATCATTTGCGTTGTAATCTCGTTTAATCACTGTTAAAACAAAATCTAACCGATCATTCACGCTGTAATCTCGGTTAAACCAAATCACAACTGCAATCATTCCCTACATCGTTTCTAGTTTTGTGTTCTTCGAGCGACAGTCAGTTAGTTTTGTTTTTAAGATTTGAACATGATCTATGTACCCTTAAAAATTACACAGTTACTTTTAATCTCTTCTTCTTTGTAAAGTTTAATCTTAACCAATCACTAGTGTCATTAAGTTGTTTTTAAAGAGATTAAAAGTTAATAAACCAAACCAAAATAAAACTAATTCATAACTGAATTTCTCTCCATCAAAAAGTCACTTGAGTTCGTTTCAAGGTCCAATGCCTTAACGACCCTTTTGTTTTGTCAATTAAAATGTATCTTTCAAAAGCATAAAACCAGTTCAACACACAAATTTTTCTTGCTTTAAAGAACTACATAGGTATGAATTTCTCATCGTACCTGAGGATACGTAGGAACAAGGGCAGCCCCTTGTTGACCCCAAAAAATAAAGAAAATATAAAATGGGAAAAGTAAATAATTTAGAAGTCACGTTATGCACACTCGATTAAAGGTTGTTACCCCTTGTGGCGGGCGTGTAGGGTACTAATAACTTCCCATATACGTAAACAACTCCCGAATCCTTATTATCAATATTCGCAGACCTTTTTCTTTCATTTTTTTCTAACATATTTCTCAAATAAATGTTGGTTGCGACTTTCATGCGTTTTCTTTTTAAGAAGACGCTTCTTTTTCTTCACCTTCGTACCCCTGTCATAGGGTAGGTTACGACAAACAAAAAATCTCCTAGCAAATTCAAACTATCATACCTTTTGACTTGGATGTCCGACTAAGTTCAATAATATATCGAGACGCTCAAAATTAAAAAATAAAGTTTCGGGCAGATCAGAAAGCTACAACTTTTTACTTGGATGTCCGATTGAGGCCCATAATATATCCAGACACTTGAAATTAAACATAGAAATTCTGGGTAAATTCACATTGCCATTACTTTTCACTCAAATGTCCAATTGAAGCCTACAATATATTGAGATGCTTGAAATCGAACACAGAAGTTTCAGGCAAATTCAAATTACTATATCTTTTGACTCGAATGTCCGATTGAGACCCATAATATATTGAGACACGAGAAATTGAACACGGAAGCTACAGGCAAATTCAAATGATCATAACTTTTAACACGAATATCCAATTGTGACTCATAATATATTGAAACGCTTGAAATTGAACAAGGAAACCCCTCACAAATTCAAATGACCATAATGTTTGATTCGGATGTCCTATTAAGGCTCATAATATATTATGATGCTAGAAATTGAACACATAAACTCCGAACAAATTTAGATGGTCATAACTTTTGACTCGGATGTCTGATTGATGCTCATAATATATCAAGACACTCGAAATTGAACACAGAAACTCTAAGTAAATTCAAATTGTCATAACTTTTGACTCAGGTGTCCAATTGAGATTCATAATATACCGAGAAGTCTAAAATTGAACACGAAAGCTCCGGATAAATTCAAATGGTCATAACTTTTTATTGGGATACTTAATTGCAGCCTATAATACTTCGAGACGCTGAAAATTGTCATAACTTTTGAGTAGAATGTTTGATTGTGCCACATAATATATCAACACACGAAAATTTAACACGGAAACGTTAGCAAATTCAAACGACTATAACTTTGGACACAGATGTCCGATTGATGCCTATAATATATCAAGATTGTGTCTGTATATCAAGACACACGAAAATTTGACACATAAGCACTAACAAATTTAAACGGCTATAACTTTTGACACGAATATCTGATTAATGCCTACAATATATCGAGACTATGTGTATGTGTGTGTTACAATTCTCGCACGATAGGATTTACAGGACATGTTCCCTTCGTAATCGATGCCTTGAATATCACTGAGTCAAATGGGTCGCACCTGTGTGCGCACATCACATCACATCATATGTATGCCATATTTGCTTCTTATTGTATAAAAAATAATAACTTTTAAATATGCCACATAAGTCGTTTGTTTACATTTATTTCCTAGGGAAGTTTCAAGCTTTTAAATATGTATACACTTTTAGGGATCACAAACTTAATAATACTGACCAAAGATGAAAGTAACCCTCAATAGCAGTCAATTCACACAACATAACCCACAGGACAGAATATTAAGACATGGTGTGAAGGAACTTACCGTAGGTTTGAGCAATTCTATAATTTCTTGAGCTTGCCAAAGCCTTATGTCAACAATATTAGCAAGTAAATCAACCTCAATCAAAATGTGGGATTGCTCATTGGGATGCTGCCTGGTCTTCCTCTTAATTTTTTCTTCCTTTACGATTGAAAGGATAATAATCTTAGACATTACACAAGAATAATATATAGATCAATAAAAATAAGCATCATATTTATTTCACACTTTTTAATATTAGACCTAGAAAGTCATATCAAGGCCTTCATTACCTTGTCTGGATTTTTCATTGAACCTTTCCTCTAATATACACACGACAACCTCTAGAAGCTTCTACCTGTTTCAGAGAATTGTCTCTAGGTCTCAGAAACCTTCCAACAAAACAAAATGGAACTGTTGCAACAAAGAGAAAAGAAAATTTTCAACTGTATCATGAAGTAATTGATTTGTCTTTATTAAAATGGAATCAATATATAAGAACTTACGTTGGGGTATGGATCAACTAGAATTTCCAAGCACAAAATCCTCTTAACTGTGTATGAACTAGGACTTGCAAGTGCAACTTGTCAGTCCATTGTCATTCTAGGAGTTGTGTAATCTCTATTTAGCGGGGGGAAGGAATAACATTATCTACGTATAAAAGCTCAAATACAGCAAGGAAAGAACATGGTCAAGAAGTAGAACTAGGGACAAAGTCTTTTTGTCATTTAAAAAAAGAACCAAAAAATAATTTATACTACACATATAATACTCAAAAATGAAAAAGAACCCATAATTAAATAAATTCATGATAAGTCACGGTTTATGTAAATAATCAGTGCCTAGGACTCTAGGAGCAATAAGAACATAGTTAAGAAGTCAGAAATGGAGGATGATGGTGAAAATAATAATAAAAGAATGCAACAAATTAGATATAAAAATTAGCAGAATGTAAACTGGAAAGTCTAAATAAAAATGGAACACAGTTACAAAGGTATGTAAAGTATGAAGACAAAGGTCAAAATAGAGGTAACTTTTTGCGGAATGTTGAAGGAAGTAACGAACGGAGGTGGAGAAGAAGATTTCATTTTTGTGGTGCAACAACTATCTCAAATTTACACCCAACAACCTTATTTATTTCCCTTTTAATTAAAGCGGTAAAAGCTAGATAGATGGATACTGGTGGTGCAGAAGATTATGACAGTTGTTGGAGAGAGGTAAGTAACGAAGGGAGGTGGAGAAGAAGATTTCAACGTGAACCATGTGGAGACACTTGTTGGGCATGCAGAGAAACAACACCACAACACAAAGGGGTTGTGGGTTGTGTTGTGTTGAGTAATAATAAAGAATGATAAAGAGACAAAGCAAAGGAAACTTCAATGGGTACCGATTAAGATGTTTGCCAGAGCACTCTTGGCTGGATCCACCACCCTCTCTTATATCTCATCCCACCATCATGTCCTTCCCCTCCAGTTAATATGCATCTTTACCCATGTCCTTTCCACACTCTTGCATTTCCCCTAAAAAAAACTTAACAATAAACTTTACTTGTAAATTTCACTATTAAACTTACTAAACTTAGTTATAAATTATTTGAAGGAGTCTAAGTAAACAATAAAAAAAATTGTTTCTGCAAAGATTCCATAATATCATATACAATATGAAAGAACTTAGATCAAATAAATTATCATCTCCACTTGGATATGAACTTGCACGTGATGATTGAAAATAATATCACAGGGCAGCTCGAGTATTGACGTTGATGATTGAAAATAATATCCCAGGGCATGTCTATCTATCATGGGGTCAGTGACGTCATCATTCAAGGTTTAACATATATAACATGTAAGTTTGATAACACAGTTTCTCCCTTTCTAGATATGTCACATGTAGATACTTTTATTTCTAACAAGGTTAAAACGTGAATCCCAATGAAACAATGCTAAGGCCACGCCTAAAAAAGTGTCCAATACTTATTTGTCTCAGCTTCTTCATCAAGAATGAAACTTTTTCCATAATAGCCTGAATCCCGTGGACATTGGTGAACTTATTGGCAACTTGACTTGGTTATAATAATCAGTGTTACTTGATCACAACAAAAGAAAATTATATAAGAATCAAATACCTTAACAAATTTGTTTAGGAACTACAAGTAAACTTTACAAAATGTTTAGGAACCAAAAACATCTTTTACAAAAATCTATAATGTCATGATAAAAAAAATTTAAAATTAATATATAAGCCTCTGTAAATTAGACTTATCATTTATGCATTTTCATATTTAAAAAATATTTTTAATTTTTTTCATTGTCGATGTTATAAAAAATTAAAAAAATAAATCAATATTTTTTAAGGTGACAATTCTCCCCAAAACATCGCATTTGCATCCCCCGATGCATATATATATATATATATATATATATATATATATATATATATATATATATATATATATATATATATGATAATTAATTTCAATAAAAAAATATTTTCTAATGTAAAAAAATCACTTTTTTAAAAATATTTTCCATATCAATGAATAACGGAATTATAAATCAGAATACAAAATATGTCCATTATGATGCAAAATTCAACTTTCTACAAATTACAGATCTACCAGCAAAAGGACAAATATGAGAACATAATAATGTTTTGAATATGAAAAGCCCACTAACAGAATAACTTAGACAAACACACGGCCAACCAGTGAAAAAAAACAAAAATACAGTAGAATCTACAGCAGCCAAATGTAAAGTGATGATATCGGTTTAAAAATTTCAACCAATAAATTAATTTAACATAACTTTTAAGGTAATTATTATTAAACTCAACAAATTTATCGTTCATACATTTATAAGTAATGACAGTATTACACTATCGGTGCATTTCCAAATTGTTCTAAATTTATTATACATAATCTCATCCTTTCCGCCTTCCAAAAGTTTTAAAAAAAAATCTCATCCTTTCCATTCTGCTTCAGCTATTTCATGACACCAGCAAGTTTGGATTGGACCTTCTTAAGGATATTTATTAAGCCCTGCAGTTGGGCCAGAAAGCACCCCAATATGCACCTACATCTTCCGATTCCCATGAAACCTGGCCTTGAAAGTATTTGATCTCTGGCACTACGACTGAGAGAAATAAAAGCTTCATTAATGCTCAATGCAGCCCTTGAGCGCTTCTGCAAACTCTTTTAACGATTCCAACCCATTTTTATCATCTCTCGTTCAACCACCCACATCCACATGCAACCATTCTTAGTCACCCATAATGATGAACTTAATGACTCCTTCAACACTTTTTTTCAATATTGCCTCACTCTCCAACAAGCTCTCTAACTTCACTCTCAGTTGGTTTTCACCACTGCGCATAGTTTGCTCTTCTTGGCCACCAAGCTCATAGCCGTTTACACCCACTTTGACTTTCTCTCTGACGCTGGCAAAGTGTTTGATGCAATCCTTCCTTTTGAGGGACTACACAATCTTCTTTTGTGGAGCTCCATTATCAGAGCCAATGTCTCTCATGGGTGCCATGAACATGCACTTGAACTATCTGTTTTCAGGCGTGCACATATATATCATCTAGACAAAACTGTAGCCAGGAAGTTTAAAGGCAATTCTCTTATCTATCATCTCCCTTAACTTCTCTGCGTCCTTAAATCTCCCAACACCAACCAGAATATTGGACATAAGAACATAATCTCCACCGTGTCCTCTCTCCATCTCCAGTATTTTATTGGTCACCCTCTGACCAATTTCAACATTGTTATGAACATTACAAGCACCCAGCAGTGTCCTCCACATCACAGCATTGGCAACCTCATGAGGTACCTGTAAAGCAATCTTTTCAGCTTCTTCTAACCTCCCAGCCCTCCCCAGCATATCTATCACACAACCATAGTGCTTGATGTCTGGTACAAGGCACCAATCCTTTACCATTTTAACAAAGAAATTGATCCCCTCCTCAACCAGCCCGCCATGACTACAGGCACTCAAAACACCGAGGAATGTCACATGGTTCGGCCTCAGCCCAGCCTTCTCCATGCTTTCAAAACTCTCTAGAGCTTCCCTCCCCATCCCATTCATTGCAAAACCAGAGATAGTTGAAGTCCATGATACCAAATTCCTCCTCTGGTCAGGTATCTCCTGAAAGAATCTACTCACACTAGCTATGCATCCACACTTGGCATACAAATCAAGTAATGCATTTGTAATGCGTACATCAAAGGCATTGAAGCCTCTTTTCTCTACATAACCATGAACTGATTGGCATATCTTAATGCACCCGATATTTGCAATAGCTGGAAAAATGGTCAAAAGAGTAACTTCCGTAGGTTCTATACCATCAACTTCAATCATTTTCCTAAACAAAGTTAAAGCTTTGATGGGCTGATTCCTTCGTGTGTATCCATCAATAACAAGAGTCCATGACACTACACTCCGAGCAGGCATCTGATTAAACACGGAACAAGCAAGTTCAACCTCACCCAATTTAATCAAACCAGTAATAAAAACATTCCAACTAACTAAGTTTCTGTGCTGCATTTCGTAGAACACTTGCGCTGCTTCAACTAAAAGGCCCGAACTAGAGTACATTTGCAACAGCCGAGTTTGCACATAGACTTGAAACTGAAAACCAACCTTGAAAATGAGGGCGTGGAGCTGAGTCCCAAAGTGGGTGTAATTTGGATTGGCAGAAGCATGGCAGAGGAAGGCAAAAGAGAAGGTGTCCAGGGAAGGGTATGTCAAGAAAATGTGGCAGTGTTGGGTGTATGTGAAGAAGTGAAGAGCTTCATGGGGATAAGGACCAAAAGAGTAACAACGGATGACGTTGTTGAAGAGGAGTAAACAAGTGAGGGTGTTGTGAAAAGGGTTGTAGAAGAGGCCAGATGTGATGATGTGAGAGTGGACTTGTTGGAGAGGTTGGCGTTGAGAAGGGTCTCTGGGAAGAAGGGAGATCAAGTGTTGTGGGTGTTTGGGTTTGGGAGAGGATGAAGCATACGGAGAACAGGGAGAGATGGTGGTTGTGGATATGATTGCTTCTGCCACACAACCTGAAAGTGAAAGAGGTTGCCTCAGTTTCAAGAGTGACATACCAAGCATAATCATGCAATGACCAATGGCAAGGTATATTGTATTTCATTCACAATTTCCAATATTTTTACCATCTTTCTCCATCTGCTATAAAAATACTGTGAAACTCAATTTAAATGTTCTAATTGCTAAAAATGAGAGGATAAATGAATGTACCAGAAGAAAAACGGCAAAAAGTACTGGCGAACAAGTTCAATGCTGATGAAGCAGTGTGACTTCTCCACAGTGACACAACCATTTCAAACCTGTAATGCCTAGGGATTCAGGGCCCATTTGCTTAAGTTTATAAAAGGCTAAATTGCAAATTTGGTCCTCCTATTTTTCTCAGAGTTCAATTTTGGTCCCCCTATAATTTAATTCACGAATTTAATCCCCCAATTTTTTTGCAATCCGTTATTTAAGTTCCCAACCCCGAAATTGGATGTTGACTGTTAATTAATTATCTTGACTGTCACGTGTCACGGTTTTATTGGACGTTGACCGCCACGTGTCGTGCTTGAGCAAACTCCACAGTATGATCAGAATCATCATCTGCTTGAGCCTGCAAACATTAGAAACATGAAACTTCCCAGTCAATTGAATTATTAATGATAGACATGAACTGATACATTACAAAATTGTTTTAGAAGCATTGAGGTGCCACAAGGTTTGTTTTATTGCCTTTGTGGGTTTTTCACATGGATAGGGATAAAGAAGGAAAAAATGCATTCCTAGATATCATGAAGTTAAAGACGAGCCCTTCAGTACCATTAAAAACATGAAATTCAAGAAAAGCAAAAGATAGAGAAGAGCGGGAAAAAGGGAAAGAAACAAGCCAGAATTCTAAGGATAAGCTATTAGTAAACACAACTGAATAGACCAAGATTAGAGCAATTAGTACATTACTGCAAAATAGAAATGATTGATGATATTCCAGTATCAATAAACCATAGATCGTTTTAGAAATACAAAATCATTCATAGGCTTCTACCTAATAGCTTAAGCTCTAAGGACAAACAATTTTTGGCATAGTATTAGAGCCTTTATAACCAAATGGACAAAAGTTCAAACCTCGTCACCTCCATTCTTCTACATAATGTTGAATATCATCAGTATAAGAATTGCCCACACTTAAAGTCCAATGGGCTCTTAAATGAAAGGGAATGTTAGAAATCTAGATATCTTACTACAATTGAGGGTGCTAACAATAATCTAGATATCTTCCTAGTATATTTCTCCATTTCAAGTTTTTTTATATTCTTTTACAATCTATCTGCTAATGATTACTTACAATGCAGTCCAGGAAGGCAAAATGAAGATGTAAAAGTATAGGTTCTAGATGTTGCAAGCAAATAACTTAGTTCTGCCAAAAAGAAAAGCCATAGAAAAAGACCATCAATTCAGGTTGCAACAGCAGGGATTCCTTACACTATTATCCTCATAAACTGTACCAGGGGAGAAAAAAAATGTTACAGACATTCAAAATCATAACCTACAGTGGAAGAGTATGCCATCTGTTTAACATAACGTTTAGCAGGAAAGCTTTAGGCTTTCAAGTTCTAATGAGAATAACTATAAAGATTCTAATTTGAAGAATCCAAATATTCTCACCTAACGCAAACAATTTCCCATCTAATAGTTTCAGAACCACGAAATTGTAAAACTTCAATAAACTGAACCCTGCAAGCAGAATTTCAGCCCAACAAATGTGTCAAAATCCATAAAACTCAAAGAGAAAGTCAGAGAGAATAAACAAGGGAATTTGGCAATCACAGAGAAGAGTGAAGGGACACAACATGAAAACTACACAATGCTTATTTAGACATGATTTTCCTACTTAAAACTGTTTTCAAGTATTCCCAAAATGAAAAGTAATAGCTAGAACGAAGCTGACGATGATGCAAGTGGGGTCCCATCATTCTTTCAGAAAAAATGAGAAAAAAAAAATTGCCTTGGCTACTGAGATGAGAACACAAATTTGCTTGCATCTAATAGCACAATTTCTATATCTGGAATTTATTAAAGTTGCCAACTTTCGAGCAAGAAAAGGAAAACCCATGAGAGATTAAACAAAATGAAAGGGATAATTTATGAAATTGGATTAGGAATCTGATTGATAGAAAACCCCAAAACTTAAAATTTCATAGAAAAGTAAAACCCACCGTTGGGGAAAAAAAAAAGCCCTAATTTGCAGATTTGAGCTGCGAGGACCGTTGCCTTCTTCAATGCGTGAGTGAGCTCATAGCAAGGCCTATGAGGAGGAAGAGAAGATAAAGAGCGTTTCAAAATTAAATAAATGTATTTTTCGTTCCCAACACAAAAAGTTGTATAGTAATGAATTCGATTCTGGAGTCGATTAAATTTTCAGACATGATTACTTATTTACTTATTTAATAATTGATACAATTGAAACGTATAATCAATTGAGACAACAAACAATGACGTTACGAAATTACTAAATTGCACATTTCTCCTGTGTTAAATGCTGATTAATTAAAGCCAATTGCTTTAAGAGAACTAATAAAAAAAACCACTAATAAGGTATGATTTGAAATATGAATGCGGTGCTTGAAATTTGACCCTTGACCTTTGAAGACGACCGACTACCTAGTCTTCCGAGCTATCCATTATAAAATTATTCATAAATATTGTCCTTTCATTTTTATTTTTATTTTCATTTCTTCATTGACTATAAGATAACCAATTATTTTTATCACTTATTTTTTTTATTCCTAAAAGCAAGATATTCTTATAACAGCCAGATTAATTCTTGAGATATGAAGTTTATCAAAATGGGTTTTTTCATCTAACAAAATCTAAAATCTTTTATGTACGCACGATCCCTGAAATTTACTTTTATAAGTATGCATAAAGAATTTAACTATCTATTGTATTAAACTTTGTTGATTGAGCACATTAATTAATAAGTGGATAGGAAATAGGAGGTCTCAAAGATGAATAAGTTTAAAAGAAGAAAAAGAAAGTATAAAATAATTTCTCATTCAGACAAATCATCTTTTTCCTTTTCCTTTTTGAGTATCAATTATCACATATTAAAATAAATTAACATTGGGATTCCTATAACACTTTTAAAATAGATGATATTTCTGAAAAACAATGGAAGGAAAACTGTACCAAAAAATAGATGATATCGATTCATATTTATAGGAGGAGTAATGTTTAATTTTTATACTCTAATTTGGGTGGGATTGTTTAGATAAGCAATACAAAAATATAACTAGTATTCTGTTCTAATTTTTCAACCTAGGGTATGTCTCTTTTGAGAAAGAGATATAAGCAAATAATTTTATTCAAGAATTACAACTTAGTTCAATCCAGATATTATGAGAGACGTGACTTACCCTTTAGATCCTGGAGCTAGCTGGATTAATGTCTCCCTTTTTGAATGGACTATGGAGCCGCTGCTTTGCTTAAGGAATCTGTCTTGAAGACTTTTATTCGGGTTCTCTTTTGGTGATTTGGTTCTGCACTCATTTATATATGCTGTAATTCTGTTTTGCCTACATTGGGTTTGATGGGATTTACGATGTGGGTTCTTATTGTTACTTTTTGAAGGTGCCGGTCGTAACATATTCTGTAGGTATCAGTTTCTGTTATATACTGCATTCTGTTGTGGGCAGGTTTGGTAGCATTTCTAATATTATATCCTTTTCTGGCTGTTAAAAAAAAATTACCCTATATACGTTTTAGTGGACAAATATATGGGTCAGACAATCTTAGTACGTGCAACTCAAATTCCATTGTCAAAATTCCCTTGCATGAGAACTATCTCATTGTGATGTAATGATACATTTAGATAAATAATTAATTGAACATTTAATATTTTTTTACATGGTTTATATCATAAATTTAAATATGAATCCTATTAAAATAAATTAAAAAATTATTCTCATAAATTTCACTAAGAATAGTATTCTGATAATAAAAAAAACTTAGTTCAAATTATAAAGTATATTTCTGTAAGCCCGCCGTACGTATGCCCCCTAAAAAGTAATGAATATTAAAATAACGTTGCAGACAAAAAAAATCGTATATGGTTTTACCTAATATAATTTTATTTTTATTTATTATCTCTTACTTTAATATTGATATTATTTAACATGAATGATTTTAATTTAATATATTTATGAATAATAGAATCTTGTGCATATCTTTAGACGAGAAGAATAGGTATATTCATTAATTTAATAATTTCTATCGATAAATTAAACGATTATTTATTATAAGATTATCAAGCATATATTTTTTCCTTCTATCTTTCTCCTCTTCTTCCTCCCCCTCATCTATCTCCTCTTCTGAAATAAAGGATTCACACTCTCATACTTTTTATCTCTTCTCTCACAGCCCCACTAACAAATTCTTCTAATATATCTAATATGATTGTGATTTATGAACGAATTAAAAAATTTGTAGTTGTTGTAAAACAATAATTTAATGTCTTTTCCAAGTAAAATTATTATTTTTGTATTTGTCAAATAATATTTTTATTGAGTAATTATTGATAAATTTGCTAGGACATAAGTTTGGAAGAGAATGAAAACTTGAAAATGCTGAAGACGAAGAGGAGGCAACTGAGGGTAATCATAGAAATTCTTTAACTTCGTTACGTGGTCATTCTCATACAGTTAAATGGATGATCGCTCTCACTTAGAATAATGACCTCTTTTCTTAGGTTTAATATAGTTCTTTCTCTTTTCACATGACCTTTATATATAATAAAGCTTTACAACATTTTGCATAAATACACTTTGTGAACATTACTTCTCTAGTCCCAAATATATATTGAAAAACTTTTTTTAATATTAAATATAAAAAAAATTAACTAATTTTATCTTATTTAATGCAATATTTTTAAAATACTTTTCATTTAATTGAGATGTTAATTTCAATAATTATTTCTTATCCTTGATACCAAATTTCAATGAAAGATAAATTAGAAAAAATAATTAATTAAAATTGATTAATTAAATATAATCAACTAACCTTTTCTACCAGCGCTCAGTCTCGCAACCCCACACTCTTGACGACTCTGACCATGTGTCTGTTGCAAGTGTCGTCACTGCCATCATCCCTGATCCCGTCTCTGCCATTGCGCTTTGGTTGTGTCCGTCGTCACGCTCGCCGTCGTGTCCTAGTAAGTTGTGTTGAACAAAGACGTACCCTTTTTCGATTCTTCTAGATCTTCTTCTTCTTCTTTTGTCTCCAATGCCAACACCACTCACCTTTTCGTTCTCTCCATGAATGTTGCTTTCCCTTTTTTGCGCCATGCCCTACGTCTTCCTCCTCCTCCTTTTTCTTTGTAAATCTCTTTTTCTCATTGTTGGGTATTTTGTTTTTCGGAAGCAGTGTTTGAATTGAATAAATTTTCAGCATTGCTCTGGTGTTTAAAGTGTACTATTGTTGATGATTTTTTGTTTAGTTTAATTAACTTTGTTTACTTGCATTATTCTCTATTTGAAGCACACGTTTTTGAGAATTATTGGAATTAGGATCTTGTTCTAGGAAATGTACAAGACTTTGCTGCTTAGTAAAGTTTGAATTTGTCTCTGGTTAGTTGGTGGTTTATTTATTAGAGCTGCTATGGTGAGACTGTTCATTGTTAACAATTTTAGTTCTTAGTAGTTTATGTTTGGAGCTGTTGTCTTTACTATGTGCTTGGGTGTTGCACATATATAAAAGTGGTAGTGTTGGAGAAGGGATTCTAGTTCTCTAGAAAGTAAACTAGAGAGTTTATGAACTAGATAAGTAAACAACCACAAGGAGATGTAGAATACCCACCTAAATTCACTAGGCACACATCTTAGAAATTATATAATTATGATTTATTACTACTGTCTCTTATGAACTATTTGGAAATTCTTAATGATTTTATATCTGTTACCATTGATTTTATTAGAGGTGAAGTTATTCATGTCAATAATGAAGTTTATAATCTAAATATAGGGGAAGAAAAAGACATCTCTTCTTGGGTTGTTGTAAATTATGCTCTTGGAAACTTGGGACGAGAGGCTCAACTGGAATAGTTGAACTTGGTGGGGCTTCTTTGTAGGTTTTTTCATTCACTATAATAACAATTTCATTTACTTTATACGACAATTTCATTTATATACAGATAAATACATATGCATCAATTCTTATTTCTGCATAGGAACATGTATCACTAGAGCTTTCTTTGCACACTTGTTGTAATTTGCATTTTCTAATGCGTTGGTATTAATTTCTTTTTTTCCTCTGGAATCTTGATGATGGGCCATGAAGAAAAGATCTTAGTGGCCTAAGAACAAGTGGGGAGGATCAAAATATTTTTTGTTAGTTTTGCTTTTAATCATGATTACTAGGTCCAAGGTGTTTAATTTTTTCTATAGATGGTCTGGGGACTGAATTATAAATCATTGTACATAATTGTTGTTTTGACATTCTTATTTTGATATTTGTTTGACCAACAAAATTCCTTGTCTTATTCCTTTTGATGCGGATAATTCATTTTCATAATCATTTATAAAGAAAATTACTCCTAGTATATGTTTTCTTGACCAGGATATATGGCTTGTTTTGTTTAAAAGTAAATAGTTAGTGTTAGCCATAGTTATTGGTATTGTCAAAAGCTTTAGTTACTCTATTAGCCATAGTTACTTGTTTTTATAACTTTGTAGCCTGGTGTCACAAGCTTTATATATTAATCAAGGATCACACATCCCCACAGTTGCATTTTTTATTTCATTTTTGTTCTATGATGCATTTTGCCTTTTCTGTTTTGGTGATATCTTAGTCTCCTTTTAGCTCAACTTCTTGTTGTTTAATTTATTCTATAATACCAAAAGTTTCTTTCAGTATCCAAAAATAAATTATTCTTTATGGACATATCTGGTCAATTTCTAAATAGGTTTTGAACTGTTTTTATTTATTGTCAAATGTTAGTTGTTAGTTTTTGTTAGCAAATGGATTCAAACCCTATGACCTCTCCCTGCTTTCCTTCTTTTTTTGCCACCAACACCAAGTCAACCTTATATCTCCTATATATGTTTAGAATTGTATAATTTTTTCTAGTTTTGAACAATAATTCAAATAATATCCCAAAGTTTTTTATTTCATTGTTTCTGGCATATTTGGGGTGTCTTGACTTGCTTGGTTTTCTGTTGAGCGTTGACTTCCTTGCTCCCACTCCAACCCGGCTTCACACTACTTTGTTGCTGGAATTGTTGGTAAGTTTGTCAATCCAATTTTGCATGTCACATGTTAGAAATATGGTTGATGATTGATGTACAAATGTTTTGGACCATGCTACTCATCATCACAGGTACAAATGTTTTTTGTAAACTTTTGATGTTGTTTGTTACCGATGTTTTTATTACTTGTTCACCGCCATTAATGAGAATTGATATATGCTATACAATATATGTTCATCATGAGTGAACCTTAGATTCCTGTTTGAGATTGAATACAAGGATTCTTGCGGATAGTTTGCATTAATCATTGTATTGAATCTTGAATTGTCTGTTTGGACAGTTTGGAGAGAGTCATATTTTTATGGTAGATTCATGCGTTAAGGTTGAGATTATTTTGTTTAATTTGATTAAATTCTGGTACAATGCATTTTTAGTTGTTCTTTGAGTGCATACTTGATTGTTAGAGAATTAATGTCACCGCTTTCATGTTGTCTACTTGGAGATCAATGCAAAATGCTACCAAAATTTTGTCAAATTTAACAAAATAAACGTAACCTTGACGTATGAAGCTACCATAAAAAAATGTGTTCCTGAATGGGACAGGGCCACGCCTATAGTGAAAAAGTGAGATTTTCATGAATAAATTTTTCGATATCACAAAGTTATTATTTAGATGGATCGAAGTTGGATGAACGAAATGTTGGACAATTGGCCTCAGTTATCTTAAGAAGGGGGGTTGAATTAAGATACAAAAATTATTCCCAATTAAAATTTAACTCTCTTTTTGAATTAACAATGCACCCCTAATATGAATTACTCAAAAAACAATTCAAAATAAACTTCTTTAAAGCAAAAGATAAATAGCGATAAATAAAAGAAGTTTAAGGAAAGAGAGAATGCAAACTCGGATTTTATACTGGTTCGGCCACGCCCTGTGCCTACGTCCAGCCCCCAAGCAACCCGCTTGAGATTTCCACTATCTTGTAAAAAGCTTTTTACAAACTCTGAACCACATAGGGACACCCTTCCCTTGTGTTCAGATATCCTTACAACTTAAGAGATCCACGGTCTCTTAAATAGATCTTTTTGAATAAGAAGAAGAAGACTTTTCTCTCTTTAAGAAAAGGATATTACAATTGAAAATCGATCAAGATTCCTTATTGAATTTGCAAGTGTTTTGGCCAAGGAATATTTTGAGAATGATAAGACATTTTGGTTTTGAGAGGATAAGACAATGTTGTTCAGAAAAACTCTGAGGAATTTCATATCCCAAGTCACCTATTTATAGGCCTTTGATGGCCATTTAAAAACTTCTTGAATAGTTGTGACTCTAGGAAGTTATTTTAAAAAATTCCTTACTGATCATCAATTACATAAATGTGGTAATCGATTACACAGTTAGTTTCTGAAGAGTTGTGACTCTTCAGACTTGAAATTTGAATTTTTTGTGTTTGGTAATCGATTACACAAATGATGTAATCGATTACAGGCTTTTAAAATTTAAATTCAAATTTCTAAAAGTTGTTACAAACAGTTTAAACTTCTGGTAATCGATTACATTCCTTGTGTAATCGATTACAGACTTTTAAATTCAAATTCGAAATTTACAAATTGTTTCAGAAATCAATTTAGCCACTGGTAATCAATTACATTCTCTGGCAATCGATTACCAGAGAGGAAATATCATATTTTTGAAAAGATAATTGTTCTTAAAAAACTTTTGTAAAATATTTCCTTTAGCCAAACTTGTGCAACATCAATTAAGGAATTCTTTCTAAGATCCTATCAACTAAGTACATCGTTCTTCTTGTATTTTTGAATTCTTGACTTGAATCGCGCTCATCTTTGGCATCATCAAAACTTCATATCATATATGCTTCTACACGAAAGTCACATGGGCCCTGCATATGAGGAAGGTGTCAAAAAGTTCTTGCAATTTGCTTCCGAAAGAAGTCGACCGGATGGGGATGAAAAATATTTTTGTCCTTGTATAAATAGTTTGAACGGGAGACAACAAATCTGAACTATTTGATGTAGAAATGGGAGATAGCTTAGAGGATATGATTCATGATCTTGGACAAGAGTTTTTTCAGTAAGAGCATGTCGCTATCTATGATACATTGCAAACTGATTCAAAGAAACCTTTGTAGAAGCAAGCTTCATGATGATGAATCAAGTTGATTCAAGTAGTTTTGATGATGACAAAGATGATGACAAAAAGCCCAAAGAATGATTTCAAGATTGAGTCAACATGTTCAGGATCAAGATTAATTTCAAGCTTCATGAAAAGAAGTCAAGAAGATTCAAGATTCAAGAGAAGTTTGATTTCAAGATTCAAGAGAAGATGAATTCAAGATTCAAGAGAAGAAATCAAGAAGACTTCACAAGGGAAGTATTGAAAAGATTTTTCGAAAAACAAACATAGCATAGTTTTGTTTTCCAAAAGAGTTTTTCTCAAAATTTTCTAAGTTACCAGAGTTTTTACTCTCTAGTAATCGATTACCAGTTTACTGTAATCGATTACCAGTGGCAAAGTTTGATTTCAAAAGCTTTTAACTGAATTTGCAACGTTCCAATTGATTTTTAAATGGTGTAATCGACTACAATATTTTGGTAATCGATTACCAGTGTATTTGAACGTTGAAATTCAAATTCAATTGTGAAGAGTCACAGCTTTTCATAAAATGCTTTGTGTAATCGATTACCAGTGACAAGTTTTGAATAAAAATCAAGAGATGTAACTCTTCCAATGGTTTTTAGGTTTTTTCTCAAGGTTATAACTCTTCCAATTGTTTTCTTGACCAGACATGAAGAGTCTATAAAAGCAAGACCTTGACTTGCATTTTAGATAACTTTTCATAACTTTTTTACATATACTTTACAACTTTTGAACATCTCTTTGAACTTCTTCTTCTTCTTCTTCCTTTGCCAAAAGCTTTCTAAGTTTTTTGGTTTCCAAACCTTGTTCTTTCACAGAAAACAAAAGTGTGCTATATCTTTTCATTCTCTTCTCCCTTTGCCAAAAAGAATTCGACAAGGACTAACTTCCTGAATTCTTTTTGTGTCTCTCTTCTCCCTTTTCCAAAAAAACAAAGGACTAACCGCCTGAATTCTTTTGTGTCTCTCTTCTCCCTTTGCCAAAAAGAATTCGACAAGGACTAACCGCCTGAATTCTTTTTGTGTCTCTCTTCTCCCTTTTCCAATAGAACAAATGACTAACTGCCTGAATTCTTTTGTGTCTCCATTTTCCCTTTTCAAAGAATTCAAAACAACACAGTTTGAGAATTCTTTAGATTCTTCCCTTTCCCTTAAACAAAAGATTTTAAAGGACTAACTGCCTGAGATATCTTTTGTTTTCCCTTCACAAAGTTTCAAAGGGCTAACCGCCTGAGAACTTTGTCTTAACACATTGGAGGGTAATCCTTTGTGGTACAAGTAAAGGGTACATCTACTTGGGTTGTTGTAACTGAGAACAAGAGAGGGTACATCTCTTGTGGATCAGTTCAAGTGGAGGGTACATCCACTTGGTTGTTCAAAGAGAACAAGGGAGGGTACATCCCTTGTGAATCTTTTCTTGTAAAGGATTTTACAAGGTTGAAAAGAAATCTCAAGGATCGCAGGTCGCTTGGGGACTGGATGTAGGCACGGGTTGTTGCCGAACCAGTATAAAACTCTTGTGTTTGTCTTCTTTTTCCCTACATCTTTAATTTCCGCTGTGCACTTTTAATTATCGCTTTCACTTTTGGTTAAGTTTCAATTATTGTTCTTTACTTTCTTAACTTTGTAGTAAAAACCTAATTAAATCTAGTAACATTAAGAAGGATAGATTTTTAATTTGTAAAGGTTCACTAATAATTAATTCAACCCCCCTTCTTTATTATTCCGAGGCCACTTGATCCAACAAGTGGTATCAGAGTGGGTATCTTGTAGAAAGTTTAACAACTTCAAGATTCATGGCCTCTTTAAATTCTTTGTTTTTCAAAAGTATTTTCAGGAACAGGTCAAATCTGAAATCATTTGAAGATTATGATGAAGACCAAGCGAACTTGTGTCTCACGCCAAAATCTCATGAAAACAATAAAGAAGAATCTGTAAGGAAGAAGTGGTACATCGATAGTGGATGTTCCAAGCATATGACGGGAGATGTATCCAAATTTACAACCATTTTCCCCAAGAAAAGTGGACATGTTACATACGGCGATAAAAATATCAGTAAAATCTCAAAAGAGGTAACATCTAAGCCATCTCTATGAATTAAGGTATGATTAGTATTTTCAGTTAAGTTACTTTTGTGGCTAATAGAAAATAATTGTTGAAATTGTTTGATTGTGTTTACAATGTTCAATTAACTATATTTAGTTTTAATTTTGAATATATATGATTAATTGAATTTTGTTTGAATTGATTAATGCTTGAATTGCTTATGTTTTGTTTGTTTTGACATAATAGAATAATTGAATTAAGTAAATAATTACCATGATATGTGTTGATGATTGTTATTTGATACTTAAAATTTAGTGTTTAGTTCTCTGGTAATCGATTACCACTATGTGTAATCGATTACAGTAGAACAAACTTAGTTCTATAAATTGAAGATAAGTCCAAAATTATTTGATTATATTAAAATTTATCATGATTAATTAACTATATTTAGTTTTAAAGAATTTCGATATACATGATTGATTTTTTGTCTTTGGTAATTGTGTCCAACTAGTTGGAAGGTTGAAAATTAAAATTTGGAAGTTATTGGAAGTTTGAAAATTAAAATTTGGAAGTTATTGGAAGTTGAAAGTGGAAGTTGGAATTTGGAAGTGGAAGTTATTGGAAGTTGGAAGTTGGAATTTGAAATTTAAAATTTAAAAGTTAAAATTTGAAATTTGAAATTGAAATTTAAAAAAAATTGGAATAGAAATTATTGTGCATAGTTAGTTGATTGATAATTTAATTAATTTAATTTGAAATGTTTGATGATTGATTGTGTTTGAGAGTTATTTTTTTATTTAAAGGTTATGTTAGTGAATATGTATTTTTTTATGAGTGTAAAATAATTTGTTTTAATGTCTTTCTGTTATGTGTTTAAACTTGATTATCTTGTTTACTTATTTGGTACTTAGTGAATTATGTTTTGAAACTTTATTAGTACTTTATTTTCTAAAAGTTTAAAACTTGTTAGTTGCTTTATGTGTTATGGTTCTACTTGGTTACTTTTGATGACTTATGACTGATGCAATCCTATCCCGCAAGGGCATTGGGTAGAAGACTCCAAGTAGATTGGGCTAGAGATCCAAGGGTAGGCCCTAGGGTTCTCATGAGCCTTAGGGTAGATTTCGAGCCCATGGGTTAAGTATGAGCCCGCTTATCTTTGTAAATATTAGAATAGGTTTTTCCTTCGTTTGGGCCTTGTATTTTGGCCATTCTAGTAGTATAGGGTTTTAACCTTGTATTTCGGGGCATTTTGAGTAGTCTTTGTAGTAAGGACCTTTTTTTGTATTTTCATGTTTTTTGTCATGGGGGTGAGCTTAGCTATTATAGGGGGTGTGTAGCTAAGTTCTAGCTTCTCATCTCAAGGAGGTGAGCTTAGCTATTAGAGAGGTATGTGTAGCTAAGCTCTAGCTTCTTTAGGAATCTTCTTAAGGAAGCTTCTCAAGGAGGTGAGCTTAGTTATGAGAGGGGTGTGTGTAGCTAAGCTCTAGCTTCTCAAGGAAGTTTTCTCAAAGAAGCTTCTCAAGGAAGTTTTCTCAAGGAAGCTACCTAGTCTATAAATAGAAGCATGTGTAACACTTGTTGTAACTTTGATGAATGAGAGTCTTGTGAGACACAACTCAAAGTTCAACTTCTCTCCCTTTTTCTTCCTTCAATTTCGTGCTCCCCCCTTTCTCTTTCTCTCCCTCTTTCTTTTCCTCCATTGAAGCATCCTCTCCAAGCTTCTTATCCAAGGCTCATCTTGGTGGTGAAGCTCCTTCTTCTATGGCTTATTCCCTAATGGATGGCGCCTCCTCTCACCTCTTCTCCTTTGTCTTCCGCTGCATCTCCATGGTGGAAAGTCACCATTAAAGGACCTCATTGAAGCTCAAAGATCCAACCTCCATAGAAGCCCCACAAGCAAGCTTCCATCAATGACTTAATTGATACACATGTTTTTATTATGATTTGTGGATGATTTATTATCTTTTTTTATTTTTATAAGTTTTTCTCTCTTGTATGAATACATTTATTGTATGTTTATCCATTTATGTATGATTTGACATGATTGGATTTTTGTCAAAATTATATTGATATGCTAAAATAATTGAGATAAGTAATGAGTTACCATGTATGTGTTCATAACTAATTTTTGTTACTTAGAATTAAGTTTTGATTCTCTGATAATAGATTTAGATTATAATTATATTTTGTTTTTAAGCCTTGTATTTTGTTATGTTTTTATGACATTGGAGTACTTAGTATTTCTTTTAATACTTGCTTAGTATGACTGAACATGATGATTATATTGACTTGCTCTTGGATGTTTATGGTTATGTGTTTTAAACTTAATTACTTTAACGATATATGACTAGTGGTATGTATGTAGAAGCAAGTTTCATGATGATGAATAAAGTTGATTCAAGTAGTTTTGATGATGACAAAGATGATGACAAAAAGCCCAAATTATGATTTCAAGATTCAGTCAACAAGTTCAAGATCAAGATAAATTTCAAGTTTCATGAGAAGAAATCAAGAAGATTCAAGAATCAAGAGAAGTTTGATTTCAAGATTCAAGAGAAGATTAATTCAAGATTCAAGAGAAGAAATCAAGAAGACTTCACAAGGGAAGTATTGAAAAGATTTTTCAAAAAACAAACATAGCACAATTTTGTTTTTCAAAAGAGTTTTTCTCAAAATTTTCTAAGTTACCAAAATTTTTACTCTCTGGTAATCGATTACCAGTTTCCTGTAATCGATTATCAGTGGCAAAGTTTGATTTCAAAAGCTTTTAACTGAATTTGCAACGTTCCAATTGATTTTAAAATGGTGTAATCGATTACAATATTTTGGTAATCGATTACCAGTGTATCTGAACGTTGAAATTCAAATTCAATTGTGAAGAGTCACAGCTTTTCATAAAATGCTTTGTGTAATCGATTACATGGTTTTGGTAATCGATTACCAGTGACAAGTTTTGGTAATCGATTACCAGTGACAAGTTCTGAATAAAAATCAAGAGATGTAGCTCTTCCAATGGTTTTCAGGTTTTTCTCAAGGTCATAACTCTTCCAATGGTTTTTCTTGACCAGACATGAAGAGTCTATAAAAGAAAGACCTTGACTTGCATTTTAAGTACTTGAAATAACTTTTTACACAACTTTTCATGTATTCTTTTACTACCTTTGAATCTCTTTGAACATCTTCTTCTTCTTCCTTTGCCAAAAGCTTTCTGAGTTTTCTGGTTTCCAAACTTTGTTCTTTCACAGAAAACAAAAGTGTGCTCTTCATCTTTTTCATTCTCTTCTCCCTTTGCTAAAAAGAATTTGCCAAGGACTAACCGCCTGAATTCTTTTTGTGTCTCTCTTCTCACTTTTCCAAAAGAACGAAGGACTAACCGCCTGAATTCTTTTGTGTCTCCTTTTTCCCTTTTCAAAGAATTCAAAACGTCACAGTCTGAGAATTCTTTAGATTCTTCCCTTTCCCTTAAACAAAAGATTTCAAAGGACTAAACGTCGGAGATATCTTTTGTTTCCCCTTCACAAAGTTTCAAAGGACTGACTGCCTGAGAACTTTTTCTTAACACATTGGAAGGTACATCCTTTGTGGTACAAGTAGAGGGTACATCTACTTGGGTTGTTGTGACTGAGAACAAGAGAAGGTACATCTCTTGTGGATCAGTTCAAGTGGAGGGTACATCCACTTGGTTGTTCAAAGAGAACAAGAAAGGGTACATCCCTTGTGGATCTTTGCTTGTAAAGGATTTTACAAGGTTAAAAAGAAATCTCAAGGACCGCAGGTCGCTTGGGGACTGGATGTAGGCACGGGTTGTTGCCGAACCAGTATAAATTCTTGTGTTTGTCTTCTTCTTCCCTACACTCTTTAATTTCCAATGTGCACTTTAATTATCGCTTTTACTTTTGGTTAAGTTTCTATTTTTGTTCTTTACTTTCTTAACATCATAGTAAAAGCCTAATTGAATCTAGTAACATTGAGAAGGATAGATTTTAATTAGTAATGGTTCAGTAATAATTAATTCAACCTCCCTTCTTAATTATTTTGAGGTCGCTTGATCCAACAATGTACTTACATTTGGTATTTTGTTTTATGTATATTTTTTTTTAATTATTCATATATGTTTTATTTGAATATTGTGGTTGACTTTCTAGTTTATTTGATGTTATGAATGAAGTATTGTCTTTCTAAGCTTGTTGTGTGGTTAAGTTATTATCTTGTTTGATTGTTCTAAGTTTTCTATTTTCTTGTATGATTAGTCATTTATGTGTGGTTTTTATATTTCTTACGCACTTTGGCTTTTTGTTGATGCCAAAGGGGGAGAGAAAATAGGGATTAAATCAAGAACTCATATAATTAAATAACTTAATTTCAAGTGAAGCTTAAACTAAAAAACAAAGGGGAGAATATGGAGAATTAAGTGAGTGATCGACTAAGAAAAAGAATGTGTATGTGTTTCTTGATTTCAGGTTTTTCATCATAAAAAAGGGGGAGATTGTAGAAGCAAGCTTCATGATGATGAATCAAGTTCATTCAAGTAGTTTTAATGATGACAAATATGATGACAAAAAGCCCAAAGAATGATTTCAGGATTAAGTCAACAAGTTCAGGATCAAGATTAATTTCAAGTTTCATGAAAAGAAATCAAGAAGATTAAAGATTCAAGAGAAGTTTGATTTCAAGATTCAAGAGAAGATGAATTCCAGATTCAAGAGAAGAAATCAAGAAGACTTCACCAGGGAAGTATTGAAAAGATTTTTCAAAAAACAAACATAGCACAGTTTTGTTTTTCAAAAGAGTTTTTCTCAAAATTTTCTAAGTTACCAGAGTTTTTAATCTCTGATAATCGATTACCAGTTTCCTGTAATCGATTATCAGTGGCAAAGTTTGATTTCAAAAGCTTTTAACTGAATTTGCAACATTCCAATTGATTTTTACGTGGTGTAATCGATTACAATATTTTGGTAATCGATTACCAGTGTATATGAACGTTGAAATTCAAATTCAATTGTGAAGAGTCACATTTTTCATAAAATGCTTTGTGTAATCGGTTACATTTCTTTGGTAATCGATTACCAGTGACAAGTTTTGAATAAAAATCAAGAGATGTAACTCTTCCAATGGTTTTCAGGTTTTTTCTCAAGGTTATAACTCTTCCAATTGTTTTCTTGACCAGACATGAAGAGTCTATAAAAGCAAGACCTTGACTTGCATTTTAGATAACTTTTCATAACTTTTTTACATATACTTTTACAACTTTTGAACATCTCTTTGATCTTCTTCTTCTTCTTCTTCCTTTGCCAAAAGCTTTCTAAGTTTTTTGGTTTCCAAACCTAGTTCTTTCACAGAAAACAAAAGTGTGCTATATCTTTTCATTCTCATCTCCCTTTGCCAAAAAGAATTCGACAAGGACTAACTGCCTGAATTCTTTTTGTGTCTCTCTTCTCCCTTTTCCAAAAAAACAAAGGACTAACCGCCTGAATTCTTTTGTGTCTCTCTTCTCCCTTTGCCAAAAAGAATTCGACAAGGACTAACCGCCTGAATTCTTTTTGTGTCTCTCTTCTCCTTTTTCCAATAGAACAAATGACTAACTGCCTGAATTCTTTTGTGTCTCCCTTTTCCCTTTTCAAAGAATTCAAAACAACACAGTCTGAGAATTCTTTAGATTCTTCCCTTTCCCTTAAACAAAAGATTTCAAAGGACTAACCGCCTGAGATATCTTTTGTTTCCCCTTCACAAAGTTTCAAAGGACTAACCGCCTGTGAACTTTGTCTTAACAAATTGGAGGGTATATCCTTTGTGGTACAAGTAGAGGGTACATCTACTTGGGTCTTTGTGACTGAGAACAAGAGAGGGTACATCTCTTGTGGATCAGTTCAAGTGGAGGGTACATCCACTTGGTTGTTCAAAGAGAACAGGGGAGGGTACATCCCTTGCGGACCTTTGCTTGTAAAGGATATTACAAGGTTGAAAAGAAATCTTAAGGACTGCGGGTCGCTTGGGGACTGGATGTAGGCACGGGTTGTTGCCGAACCAGTATAAATTCTTGTGTTTGTCTTCTTCTTCCCTACACTCTTTAATTTCCAATGTGCACTTTAATTATCGCTTTTACTTTTGGTTAAGTTTCTATTTTTGTTCTTTACTTTCTTAACATTATAGTAAAAGCTTAATTGAATCTAGTAACATTGAGAATGATAGATTTTAATTAGTAGTGGTTCAGTAATAATTAATTCAACCCCCCGTTCTTAATTATTCCGAGGCCACTTGATCCAACAATGTACTTACATTTGGTATTTTGTTTTATGTATATATTTTTTAATTATTCATATATGTTTTATTTGAATATTGTGGATGACTTTCTATTTTATTTGATGTTATGAATGAAGTATTGTCTTTCTAAGCTTGTTGTATGGTTAAGTTATTATCTTGTTTGATTGTTCTAAGTTTTCTATTTTCTTGTATGATTAGTCATTTATGGGTGGTTTTTATATTTCTTACGCACTTTGGCTTTTTGTTGATGCCAAAGGGGTAGAGAAAATAGAGATTAAATTAAGAACTCATATAATTAAATAACTTAATTTCATGTGAAGCTTAAACTCAAAAAAGAAAGGAGGAGAATATGGAGAATTAAGTGAGTGATCGACTAGGAAAAAGAATGTGTATGTGTTTCTTGATTTCAGGTTTGTCATCATCAAAAAGGGGGAGATTGTAGAAGCAAGCTTCATGATGTTGAATCAAGTTGATTCAAGTAGTTTTGATGATGACAAAGATGATGACAAAAAGCCCAAAGAATGATTTCAAGATTGAGTCAACAAGTTCAGGATCAAGATTAATTTCAAGCTTCATGAAAAGAATTCAAGAAGAATTAAGATTCAAGAGAAGTTTGATTTCAAGATTCAAGAGAAGATGAATTCAAGATTCAAGAGATGAAATAAAGAAGACTTCACAAGGGAAGTATTGAAAAGATTTTTTAAAAAACAAAAATAGCACAATTTTGTTTTTCAAAAGAGTTTTTCTCAAAATTTTCTAAGTTACCAGAGTTTTTACTCTATGGTAATCGATTACCAGTTTCCTGTAATCGATTATCAGTGGCAAAGTTTGATTTCAAAAGCTTTTAACTGAATTTGCAACGTTCCAATTGATTTTTAAATGGTGTAATCCATTACAATATTTTGGTAATCGATTACTAGTGTATCTGAACGTTGAAATTCAAATTCAATTGTGAAGAGTCACATCTTTTTAATTACTGTTCTTTACTTTCTTAACTTTGTAGTAAAAGCCTAATTAAATCTAGTAACATTAAGAAGGATAAATTTTTAATTAGTAAAGGTTCACTAATAATTAATTCAACCCCCTTTCTTAATTATTCCGAGGCCACTTGATCCAATAGCCTTTTTATCGAGGGTGCAATAATTCCTTGATGTTGTTGTCAACGGTGTTAAGTCTGGTTAATATGAAGGCCAGAAGTGGGTGGAGTGACAAAAGCTTTAGTTCACTGCTTCAAGTAGTGCACGATGGAGAAATGAGAAAAATCAATATTGCCTACTTACTCTTCTTGTTGATGTCAATAGGCTTCCTTTTCTTTGTTAATAGGAAAACTAGCTGAAAGAATCTTAAGATACGACAAATAAACTTTTGAAAAATTTAAAAAGGAAGAGAATGATAGTGCACATTAGATAAGGGATTGAGGAGCTAGTCTCTACTTAAAAAAATGGCAGCAAAGCAAATAATCTCCATCATCTTATGAACCGTCCAATCCTCTTCAATTTTATAGACACCATCACACCATTGCACAATCACATACAATTCCACAAATATCAATTAATCTAGCTGTAATATAAATAACGAGTTTGTGTTTTTTATGCAATGTATCATTTGGCATTTTGCCATATATTAATTGTGAATGTATGTGTATGAAGGTTTTGATGATGCAAAGACAGAAGCAACACAAGTTTACTTCAAGTGCAAATCAAGATCAAGAAAACAAAGATAAAGAGAAAATATAAGCCTTAATCTATTTTTGTTAAAATAACCTCTTAATGATTGAAAAGGTTTGGCCTGAAAACATAATTTTTAAATTGATTATAAATTTTTTAAAAAATATTTTAACATTTCTGAAAAAGGCATTTTTCCACTGGTAATTGATTATCAAGCATTGTAATTGATTACCAGAAACCAAAATTATCTTAAAAGCTTTTTCAGAGAGTTTGAAATTTGAATTTTGAAAACTATAATCGATTACAACTTGGCTGTAATTGATTACTAGTAACGAAACTACAAAAATTCAAATTGAAAAGTCATGACTCCTCATTACATAACTGTGTAATCGATTACTATCGAGGAAATCTTAAAAATTGCTCTGAAAAGTCACATCCCTTCATAAGTTTTTGAAAAGCCACCAATGGCCTATAAATATGTGACTTATCTATGAAAATCTTTAGAGTTTTTCAGAACCTTATTGTGTTATTCTCTCAAAATAAAAATCATTGGCCAAAGACTTGCAAATCAATTAAGGATTCTTCCAAGATCTTCAACTTGTATCTTCTTTTCTAAAAGAGAGAAAAAAAATTGTACTTTCTAAAAGAAAATTGTTGTGATCAAAAGGTTGTTTGTCTCTTGACTTGTGAGTTTCCTGAACACAAGGGAAAGGGATCCTTTGGTTGTTCATAAATTTTAAAAGGATTTTACAAATTTAGTGGAAAATCTCAAGTGGGTTGTGATGTGTCATCATTTTCTCCTATTTCTTAACCCTTTTTGTCACCATTTTAATTACTGATTAGCCTTAATTGTCAAATTAATTATGCAGTTTTATCATTTGGGCCAACAAGACTAATTTAGTGTTTTTAATTTAATTTCAGAAGAATTATAAGCAATTGGCCTTGAATCCAGAATTGGGCTTGGACTTGAAGAGAGCAGACAATTTTATTTTATCAAATCTTATCTTATCCAAATTTTATCTCATCTAGATATTATTTCCTCCAATCTTATCTTATCTTATCTAGATTTTATTTCATCTAGATTTTATTTTATCAAATCTTATCTTATCTTATCAAGATTTTATTTTATTTATGGGCTTGGACTTAAAAACAGATTTGTAAGCTTTGGGGCTGAGAACCTATATAACAGCACCAAGGTTTTAGTTTTAAGAGTTTCTTTTCGTTTTGGGAAAATGAAGAATTTTAGATTTTGCAATTCCATTTTTACTGTTCATGCATACTATTCACGTAGCAATAAAATTCGTTTTCTGCTTCAATCTGCAATTTCATTTTCTACTGATTAATGGAAGGCTAAGTCTGCAGCGTTGTTTTCCCTTGAGGATCAAGCACAACTCTCTTTGAGGTTTATCATTACTATTGAATTCTGATCAGTTTTTCCTCTTCACCAATTACTCTGTATTTGTTGCTATTAATCCATGCAAGCTTAGTGCTTGATTAATTGTCTCTGCGCTTAATTCACGTTCATGCTTAATGACCAGTTTCGTTCATGATTAATTGGTGTATGTGTTGCTTAATCACATAATGACTGTCTTATGTTAAATTTCGCTTAGTAATTTAATTTAGGGTTGGATTAAGTGGTTGAACTAATTAAGGATAAATTCTCGTAACCTAGGATCAAGGGGAAACAACATGTTTTAATTCTGTTATTTTCTAATTCAAATTTTCTTGCTGTTTAATTTACAAAAACAAACAACCCCCCTAATTCGTTACTGTTTTATTACTATCTGTTATGAACGTTTGGTTGACTATTGCTCGTTGGGAGACGACCTAGGATCACTTCCTAGATATTTCATTTTTAATATTTATTTGATTCGGGTACAACCTCGATTAGGTTGCTTGAGGACTGGACATAGGCACAGGAAGTGGCCGAACCAGGATAAAACGAGTTTGCATTTCTCTCTTCCCTATCTTGGTTATTTTATCTCGCATATTTTTTTTATCTTGCATACTTGAAGAATTTGTTGATATAGTTTGCATCTTCATCTTCATCTTTAATATTCTTTACAGCTCGCCCCTACCTATAAATACAACCTTTTCTCTCTCCTTACGCAGAACCCTCTTCCTCCCTCTCTCCCTTACGGCGCCCTTCATCCCTAAATCTTCAAATCTTCATAACTTTATTTTCTTCTGATGAACAACATCAAAGGTACTACTCCTTATTTTCCAATCAAGTCATTCATGATTCCAAATATTTAGGTTTAGAGTTCTTTGAAGGAGAAACTTTTAATTGTTATCAGGTCTTTCAAAATTTTGAATTTATCGATTTTATGTCTCTCAAACTACCATTCTATCCTAAATTAGTTTGAGTCTTGTATAATAATTTGAAAATTAAGGATGGTGTAATCTTTTCTGAGGTGCATAAAATTGCCATTGTGGTTGATCAGTCTTTATTTTATTCATTGACAAAATTGAGTAGTCTAGGTGACGTAGCTCCTTGTGGAGCTTGTAGGCCTTGGATCTTGTTCATTAATGGAGTCCTTTGCTTCTTGAAGTTTAATGGCAGCGGAATGGAGATGGAAGAAAGATGATTGGAGACGCCACTTCAAGGAGAGGATGAGTCAAGAAGAAGCTCACCACCTTAGGAAGCCATGGATAAGAGCTTGAAGGTAGGAGAAGATGAGTGGAGGGAGAAGGAGAGAAAGAGCACGAAATTATGTCTCAAATGAGGTCTGAAATTTGAAGTGTAATTCTCAAATGATCAAAGTTGAAAAAATGCACACACATGGCCTCTATTTATAGCCTAAGTGTGTCACAGAAAATTGGAGGAAAATTTGAATTTCTATTCAAATTTCACTTGAATTTGAAATTTAATTTATGGAGCGAAATTTTGGAGCCAAAATTTCACTAATTATGATTAGTGAATTTTAGCTATGGTTCAGCTCACTAATCCAAGATCAATCCAAGATTCTCCACCAAGTGTGCTTAGGTGTCATGAGGCATGTAAAGCATGAAGGACATGCACAAAGTGTGACTATATGATGTGGCAATGGGGTCTAGCAAGCAAATACTCACCTTCCCCTCTAATATTTAATTGGATTGGGCTTCTCCCAATTCAATTAAATTTATTTCCCAACACACACATCAAATATTCACTTAATGCATGTGAAATTACAAAACTACCCCTAATACAAAAACTAGTCTAGGTGCCCAAAAATACAAGGGCTGAAAAATCCTACATATCTAGGGTACCCTACCTACATTGGAGCCCTAAATATACGGCCCAAAAATAATGAAATCTTAATCTAATATGTACAAATATAAGTGGGCTCATACTTAGCCCATGGGCCCGAAATCTACCCTAAGGCTCATGAGAACCCTAGGGCCTTGTCTTGCATCTCCAGCCCAATATTCTTGTAGTCTTCTATCCAATGCCCTTGGGGAGTAGGATTGCATCACCAAGTTTACCTTTTGAGGGCATATTGGATGATGGCAGGAAGCATGTTTATTCAAATTGCCCGCAAAATAGTTTGCAATGAAAATGTTGATATGACAGGCAAATTGCTTGCTGGTTCATTCTCTTTTAAATGTCGTATCATGCACTATATTCTGTGTCGTATTTTTCTTCCTCGTTCAACAAATCTTGCTTAGGCCTCTGAGGAGGATTTAATTCTATTGCGGGCCCTTCAAATCGGTCGTTAAATTGACTGGGCCTATTTTGTTTAGTACAGTATGCATAAGGCATTACAAGCGAATGCGCCTCATCCATATCCCCAACTTGTCACTCTCTTTCTACAACATTTTAATGTCCCTCTAGATGATGAACCATTTGTCAAATTCAAACATTCTTTTGCTATTGATGTTGCTATTGTTGCCTCCTTTGGGTACCAAAAGGATATGGATGGCCAATGGGTGTGGAAACAAGACCTTCCACCTCTGATTCCTGATGAACGAACACCCTCCCCACCGCCACAAAGGGATTCCTCATCTTCACTGTTGAATGATGTTCTCACTGAACTTAGGGATCTTCAGGCCATTGTAGGTGATCGTTTTGATGCTATGGATTCACGAATCACACGTCTTGAGGATGATATGAAGTCGATGCTTTGATCCTCCGGTGGATCCATAGCATATTTTTTAGTCCTACTTTATCTAGTATTATATGTCTTTAATTTTCTTGATATTCCAAAATTTTTGCATTGTGCTTATTTCGGATTTGGTTCTTTATATTTTTGTTTTGGACTTGGTTGTTTTGTGAATGCTTTGGGCATTCCTATTACTGTTTAAGAATTGATGTGTTTCATAATTGGTTGATTCCTCTATGACTTCTTGGTTTTTCCTCTGTGACTTCTTGCTTATTTCTGTCCTTGTGTGGGCTCATTTTGCTTCTTCTATTTTTTCCTCCTGGGTATGTGAATGCTTGTTTCTATTATGATGTTATCGTCTTTTTGATGTTGCCAAAGGGGGAGAAAATCATGTAAGGTACAAGGTATATTTTTCTGCAAACCTTTCTAAAAATATTTTCTGCTAAGTAATGATTGCAAAATTAAGGGGGAGTGATCGTCTCGCAAAAGAAATATTTTCTTAAAAGATTTCATATGGTTGTCATCATCAAAAGGGGGGAGAATGTGAATGTATGTGTATGAAGTTTTTGATGATGCCAAGACAAAAGCAACACAAGTTTACTTCAAGATCAAGAAAACAAAGATCAAGAGAAAAGATAAGGCTTAGTCTATTTTTGTTAAAAGAATCTCTTAATGATTGAAAAGGTTTGGCCTCAAAACATAATTTTTAAATTGATTATAAAAAGTTTTAAAATATTTTAACATTTATGAAAAAAGATTTTTTCCACTGGTAATTGATTACCAGGCATTCTAATCGATTACCAGAAACCAAAATTATCTTAAAAGCTTTTTCAGAGAGTTTGAAATGTGAATTTTGAAAACTATAATCGATTACAACTTGTCTGTAATATACCAGTAAAGGAACTATAAAAATTCAAATTGAAAAGTCATGACTCCTCATTACATAACTGGGTATTCGATTACCAAAGAGTTGTAATCGATTACCAGTGAGCAAATTTAAAAAATTGCTCTGAAAAGTCACATCCCTTCATAAGTTTTTGAAAAGGCACTAAGGGCATATAAATATGTGACTTATCTACGAAAATATTTAGAGTTTTTCAGAACCTTATTGTCTTATTCTCTCAAAAACAAATCATTGGCCAAACACTCTCAAATCAATTAAGGTTTCTTCTAAGATCTTCAACTTGTATCTTTTTCTCTAAAAGAGAGAAAAACTTTTGTACTTTCTAAAAGAAAACTATTGTGATTAAGAGGTTGTTTGTCTCTTGAATTATGAGTTTCTTGAACACAAGGGAAAGGGATCCCTTAGTTTTTCAAAAATTGTTAAAGGATTTTACAAAGTTAGTGAAAAATCTCAAGTGGATTGCTTGAGGATTGGATATAGGCATAGGAAGTGGCCAAACTAGGATAAAATGAATTTGTACTTTTCTCTTCCCTATCTTGGTTATTTTTTCTCGCATATTTTTATCTTGCATACTTGAATAATTTTGTTGATATAGTTTGCATCTTCATCTTCATCTTCAATATTCTTAACATATAGATTTAAAAAGGGAATTAGAATTCAATTAATAAATAAATTTTTAAACTTAATTCACCCCCTCCCCCTGTTTTAGGTTATTGAGGCTACTTGTCCAACATTAATGGTGGTATATGTGGGAAAGAATATTGAAATGCTTTTATTAAAATAACGTACGTTGATAAATATTTTTTAAAAGTATATGATTGAATATTCAATTTTTTATGTATATAAAAATAATAGCAACAGAGTAACGGTTGAGAAAAGTCGTCTCCTTGAATAAATTTGATATATGGAGAAATTAGAATTTGAATCATGACTAAAAGACAATCCAAATTTTTTATTGATACGACAACTAATGTTGTCCTTTGTTAATCGTTATTTACGACTAACTTTTGTATTGAATAGCTACATGAAATTAGCCTCTTTCCCCCAATTTATGGTTCTTTTTGTAGGAATTGTACATATTTTTATGTTTAGTTTAATTTTATACCGTAGATACTCTCATTTTGTGATTTAATGTTGAAAACACTTCAGTTTCAGGCTAAAAGAAGAGAAGATCAAGCAGCTAGTGTCTCGCTAAGCGAGGCATATGCGCTTAGCGAGTGACATCCGCTAAGCGAGACACTTAGCTCGCTTAGCGTGTTGGGAAACCCTAGAAGAGGATCAGTCAGAGATGTGCTCGCTCAGCGCGCCGCAAGCTCACCCAGCGAGTCATTTGTCTCTTCTCGCGCTTAGTGTGCCCAGCTCGCTAAGCCAAAATTCACTTACTCGAGCTTAGCGAGCCAATCTCGCTAAGCGAGCCTTTAGAATTTGAAATGTCAAGGAGTCTTTAAAACACTGAAGTTGGTGGAAACTAAGAGAAGAGTCGAAAAACAGAGACAAGGGAGAAGCTAGAGCGACAGAAACAAGCCTCCAAGAGAGTTTAGATTAGAGGAGTGAGATTAGGGTTCTAGAGGTTGGAGGAGACATCCTCAACCATTTTTAGCCATTTTCTTCCCTCAAAATCTATCCTTTGTGTTGAAAGTTCATTACTTGTAATGGAAGGTTAAACCTCTTGTTAGGGAGTTCTGCTGAACCTTTGATGTAAAACTCTCTTACTATCTATTTGTTGTTTTTATGTGTTCATTGCTTATATCTATGCATATTTTTTCATGCTTGTGGCTTGATCACCAATTTGTATGTGTAGTTAGTATTTTTAGTACTGGGAAGTGCTTTAAAACCTTAGAACATGATAGAGCAAGCTAGAAAACTATATGTCTAGGAATGGAGTGCAACGATCTAATCCTTATTATGCTGTAATCGTAATGCAACTCTTTTAGACTAAGTTTGTTGAGGGATCAAGGACGAGGTTTAAATAGAGTTAGGCCCATTGACTCAAGGGATCTTGATTTGGGTAATTACTCAGCATAAGAACACTAGGATAACATTAAATAGAGAAAAATATTTAACAACATCAAAGGAAATTCAGTAGAACGACCCAACGTGCTTTTTACTTGACTGTTTTTACTTCTCAACCTCTAGATATTTTAATTTTTGTTTAACTAGATTTTCATAAAATACAATCTAACTCATCATTTACTTGCTTTACGTAAATATTTGCTCATTGAACATATATTTTCTGAGTGAAACAAGTTCCCGGTGGATACGCTACTTGATTCTTACCATTTTATACTACTTGTGCGACTCAGTACACTTGCTGATTAGCATCACAGAATATTAGCGAACAAGTGTTTGCTGCGAACAAGTTTTTGGCGCCGTTGCCGGGGAATTTCTTTCTACTTAGATAGTATAGTTCAGTTTGTAGACATTTATTCGTTATTCTTTGATTGATCTTGTGAATAGTTAGTTAGAATTTACTTTCTCTTGATTTGGTTAACTGCTGTTCTGTTTAGTGCTTCTTGTATGCGAGGTAACTCTTCAACAAGTAATTTAGTTCCATTAGATTTGGAAATAGAAGCCACTTGTAGGAGAAACAACACAGAGAGAAGGAGAAAAATTTTGTAGGAAAGGACATCACAACCAAGTTTAGAGGAAGCTCAATCATCTGAGTCATCTTCAGCATTCCCAGAGTTAAGAGAATTCAAAGTAGGTGCATCCGAAGCTCATATCATGGCTGAAGATCAACCACAGAGGGTAACTCTTGAAGATTATTCTAGCTCGACCATGCCGCAATTCTTCACAAGCATTACGCGGCCAGAAGTTCAGGCTCACAACATCACATATCCTCATTCCTTGATTCAGCTGATTCAAGGAAATCTGTTTCATGGATTGACAAATGAAGACCCTTACGCATACTTGGCTACTTATTGAAGACTCCTGAAGAAGCTATGGAGCTCATTGAAAATATGGCTACTAGTGATCATGCTATTTTTTGTGATCGGACTAATATACCCACAAAAGAAGCTTGTTAGAGCTTTCTTCACAAGATGCACTATTGGCGCCGAACAAGCTGCTAGCTAAGTAGCTTGAGACATTGACAGAGACACTTATTAAGCTGCCAACTCAATTACAAGTGGCTCAACCTTCACATTCAGCAGTTATGCAGGTTGGAGGTTGTAGCATATGTGAAGGAACACATGAATCTAGTTGTTGTATACCTTTGATGATGCTGCAAAAGAAGTGAATTATATAGGCAATTAGCATCGACCAGGATTTAATGCAGGAGGATTTTCAGGAGTAAATAGGCATTTTAGTCCCTGACTTTGTAGCCCTTTTGCATATTAGTCCCTAGCTTATTGAAATGTTAAAAATAGTCCCTATCTTTGCATAAGTTTTGCAAAATAGTCCTTCTGTTAAATTTTACAGTAACGCTGTTAGTGAGGTGCATTGTTGGTAATTTTAGTGCCATGTGGACTATCCAACGTGGCACTAAAGGATGACGGGGCACCAAAAGGTCAAACCTCAGTAATGCCAAACCTCTCTCTCCCAACATGACTCTCTTCCCTCAGCAATGCCAAACCTCTCTCTCCTCATCCCACAACCAGCTCCCTCCCAACCCAACCCCTCTCCAGCTCCTCCAATCCGCCATCGCCCTCTTCTCCGACAACCTCACCTCCGTGCAGTCCATGGCGAAGTGCATCCTCGACTCCTCCCCTGACACCCGCAATCGCACTGTTGCCGCCACCACCTGCATCGAAACGTTAGCCAGCTCCCAGCACCGCATTTCCCTCTCCATCGATGTGCTCCCACGCAGCAAAACCAAAGACGTGCAGGCGTGGCTCAGCGCCGCCTTCGGATACCTCTCCGACTGCCATAGTAGCCTCGAGAAGGTCAACGACACCAAAAAGGTTGATTTGTAAAATTATTTATATTATGATTATGGTTATAAGAATATAATGAACATAAACGTATCTAAATCAAAACACTCTATTCTGTTAAAGGAAAATATTGAACCTTTATTCTCCCCTAACTATCTAATCTACTTTATATATATTAGGTTCGACGTTATGGTGGAAAGAATCATAAAGCAACGTGAAAAGGAAAGAAGGAAAAACAAAGAAACGGACACAACACGTCAGTTTAAGGACATGCTTGATGTTTTATTGGACATGCACGAAGATAAGAATGCTGAAATCAAATTAGACAAAAAAAACATTAAGGGGTGGCTTGATTTTGCTGTCCTGTCTTGAGAAATAAAAGGTGAGATAGTTGAGTGTCCATGATCTAGTTTAACCAATTTTCCCCCTTATGAAGCTGTTCTTCTAAACAACTTTTCCAAAGTTATTATTAGTAATTAAATTAAAGCTATAGTTTCTTCTATCCTTTTTGTTGTATATTATTATTCATCATGAGATTATATTTTCATTGGTTTTTCAATGTGTGACAATGGACCCATTCTAAGAAGACAAAAAGTAGAAAGTTTTTATAAAACAAGAAAATGTGTACTACATGGAAATACACAAGTCATTTAAATACTGTCTTTTTAAAGTTATTAGAAGTATTTAATAAGGTCTATTTAGTGCTTCTTAACATATGCCCATTTCCTTAAAACTGTATTTTCAATTACCTATAATATGCAACTTATCTTGCTGCATTTGGAAACTGCATGTGATTCAGCTGTCTTGAAACATCCCAAAAATGACATATATTTATATATGTGATAAATATCCATCGTTGAGATTTTGATAATTTCTCTACCTAAGGCTAATGAGAATGACTTATGCTTTCTAAAGTTGGTAGTTTCAAGAATTCCTTTCTTGTCCCCCCTTCTTGTTTCTTTTCTTTTGCTTTTTATGTTTCTTTGGGTGCATTGGTGCTGCTTGTTATTTTCTATATTGAAGATGCTAAGACAGTGTTGTTTATTTGATGCTTTGACTTTTTGGTGAGTGTTCTTAAACTGTAGCTTTTGTCGAATAGCATCAAACAAACACACCCCAAAACCATGTTTTTCTAGCTGTGTTTTTAAAACCTTACCGATGCAGGTGTAGCAGCATTGGAGCTATTCCTGGGATTTAATTTGAGAGAGAAAGAAAGAGAATCACAAGAGAGAGAATCACAAGAGAGGTTTGACATTTTGGTGCCCCGTCATCCTTTAGTGCCACGTTGGATAGTCCACGTGGCACTAAAATTGCCAACAATGCACCTCACTAATACCGTTACTTTAAAATTTAACGGAAGGATTATTTTGCAAAACTTATGCAAAGATAGGGACTATTTTTAACATTTCAATAGCTAGGGACTAATATGTAAAAGGGCTACAAAGTCAAGGACTCAAATGCCTATTTACTCAAATTTTCAGGCTATCAGTAAGGTTCCAATTTTAATCAGAATCAAAGGCAATGAAGGTCTCATCCTGGAAACCAATTCAACAAAGACCAAGGAGGACCATCCAACAGGCCTCAAAACCAAGGGCCTAGCCTTTATGAGAGGACAACCAAGCTGGAGGAGACTTTGACTCAGTTTATGCAAGTTTCAATGTCAAATCACAAGAGCACAGAGTCAGATATAAAGAACCTGGAGATTCAAGTAGGACAACTAGCTAAGCAGATAGCTGAAAATTCTTCTGGAAGTTTCGGAGCTAATATTGAGAAAAATCCCAAGGAAGAATGCAAAGTTGTCATAACTAGAATCAAGAGGGAAATCATAGTAGAAGATGAAGGGAGGAATAATGATGAGCAAGAGTTAGTAGCTGAAGAAGAAAAAGAAAAAGAAGAAGATCATGTGAGGGAGAAAAAAATAAATGATGAAGAGGAAGAAGAAAAAAATGAAAAAAAGAGAGAAAAAGAGAAAGAGAAGAAGACAAAGAGTGAGTGGGCCAGAGAAAAGAAGAAGGAGGCTGTCTTATGTTCAGGGAAGGAAGCACCATATCCTTTGGTGCCATCCAAGAAAGACATGGAACGAAACTTTGCTTGTTTCCTTGACATCTTCAAGAAATTGGAGATAACTATCCCTTTTGGAGAAGCCTTGCAACAAATGTCACTCTACTCTAAGTTTCTGAAAGATTTGCTGACCAAGAAGGGCAAATATATCCACAGTGATAATATTGTGGTGGAGGGAAACTGTTGTGCTGTTATTCAAAGAATCCTTCCACCTAAATACAAGGATCTAGGGAGTGTCACCATCCCTTGCTCTATTGGTTCAGTGTCTGTTGGGAAAGCTCTCATTAAATTGGGGGCCAACATAAGTTTAATGCCTCTCTCCATGTGCAGAAGAATTGGAGAGCTGGATATTATGCCAACAAGAATGACATTGCAGCTAGTAGATCGATCTATCACAAGGCCTTATGGCGTGGTTAAAGATGTTTTGCTTAAGGTGCGACAATTCACCTTCCCTGTAGACTTCGTGATCATGGACATTGAAGAGCATGCTGAAATCCCACTAATTTTGGGTCGTCCTTTCATGCTAACCGCCAATTGTGTGGTGGATATGGGGAAAGGTAATTTGGAAATGAGCGTGATGATCAGAAAAATACATTTAATCTATTTGAAGCCATGAAGCACCCAAGTGACCACAAGGCCTGCTTTAAAGTAGAAAAGGTGGAACATGAGATAGACATGGTAGCTAGGGCAATGGTACTGTAGTCCCCACTTGCTAAAGCACTGACTAATACTATGGAGTGTCTGACAACGGAGGAAGAGAAAGAAGTACAGAATTGTTTAGAGGAATTAGAAGGTGTAGAAGAAAATCCTTCTGGAAAAATGGTTTTTGAAGAATTGAAGAAGGACATCCCAAGGGAAAAGGCTAAAGTGGAGCTGAAAACCCTTCCAGAACATTTGAAGTATGTGTTTTTAGGAGAAAATGAAGCCAATCTGGTTATCATCAGCAATTCTCTAAGAAAAGAAGAGGAATCTCAACGAGTGAAAGTTTTGAAGAAACACAAAGCAGTTATTGGATGGCATATTTCTGACTTGAAAGGGATCAGCCCTTCTTACTGTATGCATAAGATCAACATGGAAGCTGACTATAAACCGGTAAGACAGCCACAAAGAAGATTGAATCCTGTTATGAAGGAAGAAGTGCGAAAGGAAGTGCTCAAATTGCTAGAAGCAGGCCTCATTTATCCCATTTCAGATAGTGCTTGGGTTAGTCCCGTGCAGGTGGTTCCGAAGAAAAGACGCATTACAGTAATCAGGAATGAGAAGAATTATTTAATTCCCACAAGAACTGTCACTGGCTAAAGGATGTGTATTGACTATAGAAAGTTGAATGACGCCACCAGAAAAGATCACTACCCACTTCCTTTCATGGATCAAATGCTTGAAAGGCTAGCAGGACAATCATTCTATTACTTTTTAGATGGATATTCTGGCTATAATTAGATTGTTGTGGATCCAAATGACCAAGAAAAGACAGCATTCACCTGTTCTTTTGGCGTGTTTGCCTATAGGCGTATGCCATTCGGTCTTTGCAATGCTCCCACAACTTTTTAGAGGTGTATGACGTCAATTTTTGCTGACATGGTGGAGAAATGTATCGAAGTGTTTATGGATGACTTCTCCATCTTTGGCTCATCTTTTAATTGTTGTCTAGCAAATCTAGAGCGAGTGTTTCAATGGTGTGAAGAGACAAACTTGGTGCTTTATTGGGAAAAATGTCATTTTATGGGGCAAGAAGGGATTGTTTTGGGCCACAAAATCTCTGTGAATGGGATTGAAGTAGACAAAGCTAAGATTGATGTGATCGAGAAGCTACCTGCTCCTGTAAATGTCAAGGGAGTAAGAAGCTTTCTAGGGCATGCTGGGTTCTATAGGTGGTTTATAAAAGACTTTTCAAAGATTTCCAAACCACTTAGTAATTTGCTCAACAAGGACGCTATGTTTTTGTTTGATGAAGACTGCTTGAAAGCATTCAACACTCTCAAGACTTGTCTAGTGTCTGCTCCCGTCATTACAACACCAAATTGGGGTCAAGAATTTGAGCTAATGTGCGATGCAAGTGATTATGCTGTAGGTGCTGTGTTGGGCCAGAGGAAAGGCAAAGTCTTCCATGCTATTTACTATGCCAACAAAGTTCTAAATGATCCTCAGATCAATTATGCTACTACAGAGAAGGAAATGCTTGCAATTGTTTATGCATTGGAAAAATTTAGGTCATACTTGGTGGGATCAAAAGTTATTGTCTATACTGATCATGCAGCCGTCAAGTATTTACTGAATAAAGCTAACTCCAAACCTCGATTAATCAGGTGGATCTTGTTACTTCAGGAGTTTAATCTAGTTATCCAAGACAAGAAAGGATCTGAAAATCTGGTAGTTGACCACTTGTCAAGACTAGTCAATGAAGAGGTGGCTTTGAAAGAGGTAGAAATAAGAGATGAATTCCCTGATGAATCGCTGTTCGTGGTAAATGAAAGGCCATGGTTCGTTGATTTAGCTAACTTGAAAGCAGTTGGAATCATCCCTAAAGATTTGACTTGGCATCAAAGGAAGAAATTCTTGTATGATGCTCGATTTTATGTATGGGATGATCCACACTTATTCAAGATTGGTGCTGATAACTTTTTGAGAAGGTGTGTAACAAAGGAGGAAGCCAAGAGCATATTATGGCATTGTCATAACTCACCATGTGGAGGACATTACAGTGGAGACAAAACAACAGCCAAAGTCCTACAATCAGGATTCTTTTGGCCAATACTCTTCAAAGATGCTCATGAACATGCCACTCAATGTGATCAATGTCAAAGAATGGGAGGAATCTCTAGGAGAAATGAAATGCCCTTGTAGAACATAATGGAAGTAGAAATCTTTGACTGTTGGGGAATTGACTTTGTAGGTCCTCTTCCCCCATCCTTTGGAAATGAATATATCCTTGTAGCTATGGATTATGTCTCCAAGTGGGTTGAAGCAGTGGCAGCTCCGAGGAATGATGCTAATACTATAGTGAAGTTTTTGAAGAAGAATATTTTTGCTTGCTTTGGGGTGCGGGATGCCTAGAGTCCTAATAAGTGATGGGGGCTCTCATTTTTTGCAATAGCCAACTACAGAAGGTGCTTGGCCACTATCATGTCACACATAAAGTAGCCTCACCTTATCACCCATAAACAAATGGCCAAGCTGAAGTTTCCAACAGGGAATTGAAGAAAATCTTGGAGAAAATTGTAGCTTCCACTCGAAAGGACTGGTCAAGCAAGTTGGAAGATGGACTACGGGCTTACAAAATTTCATTCAAGACACCTATAGGCCTATCTCTGTTCCAAATGGTTTACGACAAATCATGTCACTTACCTATAGGAATGGAACACAAGGCATACTGGGCTTTGAAATTTCTTAATTTTGATGAGGCTTTATCAGGGGAAAAGAGAAAGTTACAACTCATAGAGCTAGAGGAAATGAGATTGAATGCATGAGTCTTCAAGGTTGTACAAAGAAAAAGTGAAGGCCTATCATGACAAGAAGCTGCTCATGAAGGACTTTAGGCCAGGACAACGAGTGTTGTTGTTCAATTCAAGATTGAAGTTGTTTCCAGGAAAGCTAAAGTCTAAATGGTCTGGACCTTTCACCATTAAAGAAGTCAAACCATATGGAGCAGTAGAATTATTCGACTCTCATTCAGAAACTCCAGACAAAACATGGATAGTAAATGGTCAGAGGTTGAAGCTGTACCATGGTGGGAACATTGAGAGGCTGGCCATCATTATGCAATTACAAGACCCTTGAGGTAATATGCGTCAAGCTAGTGACGTTAAAGAAGCGCTTACTGGGAGGCAACCCAACTCTTTTTCTCTTTATTTTCTTAATCATCGCATATAGTTAGATTTCAACTTGTTTGTGATTGCTAGAGTAAGTCATCAACATGTTTTGTATGATACAAGGGGTTGTTTATGCTTCTTTGAAGCTATGGATGAGAAAGAACTTGGAAAAAATTTTCAGTCATCCACTTGCTCAGCGCCCCCTGTGCGCTAAGCAAATCATCCTTCACGCGTTGAGCGAGTCATCACTCATGCTATGCGCATCAACCCCTACCCATTGGCAGAAAAGGTCTCGCTAAAGCGAGACAGTTGCGCTAAGCCCAAAAACCTCTCTGGAATTGCATTTATTGGAATTGGGCTAAGCGAGTCATCTCGCTAAGCGCATTTATGCGCTAAGCGCGCAAACATCTTTGCCTGGACCCCTATGTCAATTGGGCCCAGCGGGTCATGCCCGCTAAACCCAAATCCCTCTCTGCAATGGCATTACGTTAAGCGAGACCATCTCGCTAAGCACGCCCCCACTACTGCATCTTGAGGCATTTAATTTGCTAAGCCGGCCACATCCCGCTTAGTGAAAGTTGCAGACCAATCAGAGCTGCAGAACTCGCTAAGCGCGCATTTGTGTGCTAAGGCCAAATCCTTCTTGTGTTTTCTAATTCTCGAATTGGGCTAAGCGAGCCTGTCCCACTAATCGCGTAAATTTAAAATCTGAAAATTCAAACGTCACTGAGTTCTCGCTTAGTGAGTCACCCATGCTAAGCGAGGCAGTCAAAACTACCAAAAATAAGACATAACTGCCTTAGGCTTTGTGCATTCTATAACATTCCTTCCTCCCCTACATTGGCATTTACTTGCTTCTGCACTGTGCTCACCTTGCTTCCTTGCTTCTTTTGCCTTCATCTTCACTCACTAACTTCTGCAATCCAAGTAAGTACTTCTGTTTACCTTTTAATTTCTGTTTTTGAACCCTAGAGTATGAGACAATTTATCTTCTCTGTGAATTGTTGATTGTGCGTTTTTGTTGATGTTTATTGGTTAGTTGTTAGATAACATGTTGTTAGGGGTTTCATTTCACGTATAATGTATGTTTATTTCATGCATTTTGATTAGATTCTTAGGTCTGTTAGTAGTTAGTTAGTAAGGGCTTCGAAGCCTCATTATTTTTTGGAAATTTCGATGTACTCGCTAAGCGAGCTCATCAATTTGGGATGAATTTCAGGGTTTTCTGATGAACTCGCTAAGCCAACCCTGCCCCATTAAGCCTGTTCATCATTTCTGTTGAATTTATGCTTTTCTGTATGAACTCGCTAAGCCACTGCACTTGGGCTTAGTGAGTGTTTAAATTTCAAGTTTTAATTTCTGAGTTAGTATAAACTCGCTAAGCTGGCATGCTGCACTTAGCGAGTTAGTTTAGTTAGGTCAGAGGCTGTGAGGCTTTTGGTATTTTGATGGCGGCTAAGCGAGTCAGTCTCGCTAAGCCACCATGCCTCTATTGTTTGAATAAGCTTGGGCTAAGCGAGTCAGTCTCGCTGAGCCCAAGGCAATTTAGTTGTTCTGAATTTTGTTCATGCACTGAGCGAGTCATGCTCGCTAAGCGCAATTTCTTCTATGTTTTAGAATAAGGCTTAGCGAGCCTCCTCACTAAGCCAATTATGTTCTAGTGGTCAAGTTAGGCTATGTGCCAGCTGGCGCTAAACCTGTGTAGTGTGTCGCGCTAAGCAAGCCTGTCTCGCTATGCGCAATTAGCTCTCTATTAGAGAATAAGGCTTAGCGAGCCATGCTCGCTTAGTCATTGTGCCGTGTCAGCTAAGCGAGGGTGTCTTACTTAACTAGAGTCTTTATTTTTATGTTGTCATGCTAAGCGCGCCCTACGCGCTAAGCGTATCCTATTATTTTCTTAAGGCGTGCTAAGCGAGTGAATCTCGCTAAGCACCCAATCTGTTTTTCTATTTTATTTTTCTACTTTCAGTTTTTAATAAAACCTGTCTAATTTCAATTCCTGTGATTCTTTTGATGCAAATGGCCTCTAGGAAGAGGAAATCAACTACCTCCCAACCTCGAGAACCATATGACATGACCAGATTTATTTATGAGGTCGCTTGGGAGCGTTATGAGCAGAACGTTCACTCCTGGAACATCCTTCCGAAGAGGAATGTTAATCTTTTTGTTACAGAGTACAACGAGTTCCGCAGGGAGCTCGAGAGGAGGCAGTGGCACAAGGCCTTGACCAGGCAGCCTGATGGTCACATTGATGTGGCCCTGGTCAAGGAATTCTATGCTAATTTGTATGATCCTGAAGACAAGTCTCCCAGGCAGGTTCAAGTTCGGGGGAGGTTGATTAAATTTGATGGGGAGACGCTGAATGCCTTCCTGGAGACCCCCGTGGTTTTAGAGCCAGGGGAGCATTACTCTGCTTACTCCAGATTCTGTCATGCTCATCCGGACCCACAGGAGCTTACCTAAAAGCTCTGCATCCCTGGGCGAGGGTTTGTTCTTAATGCAGTGGGAATGCCTTAGAAGCTTCTGAGGAAGGACCTCACTACCTTGGCCCAAATTTGGAGTGTTTTATCATACTCCAACCTTGCCCCCACCTCTCATACTTCTGATTTGAACATGGATAGGGTGAGGCTGGTATACGGTCTGGTGACCAAGATGGACATGGACGTGGGCTCATTCATATTAGGCCAGATTTCTCAGATGGCCCAGTCCAGCTCCTCTAGGCTAGGCTTCCCAGCTTTGATCACTGCTCTATGCATTGCCAAAGGAGTGGTCCCAGATTCGCTTACCTTCGAGTCCCTGAGCCCTGCCATTAATTTGGCATACATCAAGAAGAACTGCTGGAACCCAGATGATCCTATGATTACTTTTCTGGGAACTCACAAAGCTAGAGCTTGGGGACCATCAAATGCTTCAGCTCATTCTTCTTCCACTCCTCCTACTCCAGCTCCACCGGCACCACCAACTTCCATTCTTGCACCTCCAGTACCCTTCGACACCTCCGCTCAGAGCTCAGATGCCATGGTGTCGATGCTATAGAGCCTTCACTAGGGCTTATGCCTGGTGATGCAGAGCATTCATAACTTGACTCAGCATTGGCCCATCATCAGCATCGAGGACTTTATGGCCCAGGTGGCCTGGCTAGGAGTCCAGCCTTCTCCTTTGGGGGGAGGTAAGGCTTCTACAACCCAGGAGCCACAGCCAGAGCTAGAGGCGACGCCCGAGGCCACACCGAAGGAGACTCCAGAGATTACCCCTACTGCCACACCATTTGAGGCACTTGAGGAGGGAAACGGTGCTGCAGACATAGATTATGTTACAGACATGGCGAGAGCGCAAAGCTCCTGGGATCCTTGGCCTACTCCAGCTCACGACACATCATTGCCAGCCCAGGATGCTCCCTCTTCACCTCAGGATGATCCTACATAGGCGTAGGATGATTGATGACAGGACCTTATTTATATTTCAGTTTTTAGATATAGTTTTCTTTTTTACATTTCAGTTTTAGTTTAGTTATTTACTTATTCACTAAAATTTACAGCTTTTTGCAACAATTTACATTTATATGCAATGGTTTTTTTTGGTTTTAAAATCCTGTGTTTGAGATTGGTTTTGAAATTGGTTGATACCCAGGTGAAGTTAGGTGGCAGGCGGAGATACCCAAGTGGTTATCCGTATAAACACACTTTCGCTATCCATCAGACTAAGAGTCCGGTAGCATGCACAGACTAACGTCGTCTTCTGCACCCTTTGTCAATCAGGGCCAACAAACCTGTTGACACGCGGAGATTGATGTTGTCTTCCATGCTTTCTGTTAATCCTAACCCGTGAAGTTAGGTGGCAGGCGGAGATACCCAAGTGGTTATCCGTATAAACACACTTTCGATATCTGTCAAACTAAGAGTCCGGTAGCATGCAGAGACTAACGTCGTCTTCAGCACCCTTTGTCAATCAGGGCCAACGAACCTGTTGACACGCGGAGATTTACTTCATCTTCCACGCTTTCTGTCATCCTGACCCGTGAAGTCAGATGACGTACGGAAATACCCATGCGATTATCCGTACAAACGGTTTCTGTCATACTGACCCGTGAAGTCAGGGGACGTGCGGAGATATGCAAGTGATTATCCACACAAATGATTTCTGTTAATCCTAATCCGTGAAGTTAGGTGGCAAGCGGAGATACCCAAGTGGTTATCCGTATAAACACTCTTTCGCTATCCGTTAGACTCAGTGTCCGGTAGCATGCAGAGACTAACGTCGTCTTCTGCACCCTTTGTCAATCGGGGCCAACGAACTCGTTGACACGCGGAGATTTACGTCGTCTTCCGTGCTTTTTGTCATCCTGACCCATGAAGTCAAGTGACGTACGGAGATGCCCAAGTGATTATCCGTACAAATGGTTTCTGCCATCCTGACCCGTGAAGTCAAGTGACGTGCGGAGATACCCATGCGGTTATCCGTACAAACGGTTTCTGTCATCTTGACCCATGAAGTCAGGTGACATGTGGGGGTACCTTATGGTTATCCGCACCTTTCGTCAACTAGGGGCAAACGAGCCCGTTGATGCGCAGAGACTAACATTGTCTTCTGCACCTTTATTCATCTTGACCCATGGAGTCAGGTGACATGCGGAGGTACCGTATGGTGACCCGCACCTTTCGTCAACCAGGGGCAAAAGAGCCTGTTGACGCGGAAAGACTAACATCGTCTTCTGCACTTTTTGGCCATCCAGGGACAGCGAGTCGGGTGGCAGGTGGAGATACCTTATGGTCATCTGCACCTTTTGTCAACCGAGGGGAATGAATTTGACGGTATCCAGATGATGTTGGTCATTCGATTCTGATTATTTTCAAAATTTTTGCAGGTTTTTACTCTCATCGTCTGGAGACATTCAAGCCCGACGACACACGAGATTCTTCTCTGCTGGGCGGGGACGATAAAGTTCAATGGCGTAGGGAAGTGTCGTGGTTGTCCCGCTTTATCGCTTTCGAAGACACTGAAGTTTTGTTGACACTTCTAATGCCTTTTCTTTCTTTTTGAATGACAGGTTCCACTGGTCGGGATATTGACTGGCAGAATAATGTTCCGCTCGAACGAAATTAGTGTCTTATCTTTACTTCGCTTTTATCTCCAATAAAAGATAAGTAAAGAGGGGCAACTATCATACTCTAATTTCAACCGGGGACCATTGTCTGGTGGCATGCAACCTTCGCTTGACCACCTCGAGGTACTTAACACCCATCGTTAGGTAATCCGTGAAGTTCCGCAACATTCTGGAAGTCGAAAGGAAGCATTGTTGCGTAATCCGTAAAGTTCAGCAACATTCCGGAAGTCAAAAAGGGCATTGTTGCGTAATCTGTAAAGTTTCGCAACATTCTGGAAAGAAAATGGGTGTCTTTACGTAATTCATAAAGTTCCGTAACGTTTCAGAAAGGAATCAATAAAAAAACACAAAAAGCATATTTCGGGGGGCAACCACCTTCCCCGTTTTGTTAAAAAAATGGCTTCCGGGGCTTCCAGGACTTCCGTAATGCTTCCGTAAAATTCTCATAACCCTAAATAAGCATATTTCACTTAATATGGGTGAGAAGGAAGAGAAAAAAGAAGAAAGTCAAGTCCTATATGCTTCCGTAAGGCTTCCGTAACTTTTCCGTAAATTACGAAAGAAGGGGGGTGAACTTATCAAGATGGGGGGTGGAAATAGAAATTTTCAAAATTTCAAATTTGGGCCTTCCAGAGGATTTTGGAAGCTGGGTTACTTAAGGAGGTTGCCGCCCAGCTCGTCTTTGGAAGTTGGGTTACTTAAGGAGGAAGCAACCCAGCTCGCCTGGGCGAGTTGGGCGGCAACCTCCTCCCCCCCTTTTCCTATAAATAGGCGAACGGAGGCTGTTCCAAATGATCCCTAACCCCCTTGGCTATGCATTTCAGCTGTTTTGGGGTAAAAAATTGTTTCCGTGAAGAAAATCCAAGTCGAGGTGCTTGCGTAACGCTTCCGAGACATTTCTGTGAGCAAATCTGTGAAGGTTTTCCGTCGTTCTCCACCGTTCTTCATCCGATCTTCGTTCTTCAACTGGTAAGTTTTCGAATCCGATACTTTGAATTCATTTCTTGTTTTGTTAGCTTTCATCTTTATTTCGTTCATTTTTTATTTTCTTTTCTTCTGTTTTTAACGTGCTTTAATCGTTTATTTAAGTCGTTATCTCGCCAAATAAATGATAAAATGAATTTCAACCGATCATTTGTGTTGTAATCTTGTTTAATCACTGTTAAAATAAAATTCAACCGATCATTCACGCTGTAATCACGATTAAACCAAAAAAGGCGAAATAATAATAAAATAATCAAAATATCTTAAAAATAATAATAAAATAATCAATATATCTTTGAATAAAATAATCAAAAAAATCAATCGGACGTTTTTCTTTGGAAGTTTCCTTGAATGAATTGACTAATAACCAAAGTGAAACTAAGGCTAAAATCAACTCACAAATCAAGCTTTGTCCACAAAAGTCACTTAAAACCGTTTTAAGGGCTAACGCCTAAAACAGTCCTCTTTGCTTTTATCGGTTAACATGGACCGTTCAAAAGCATAAAATCAACATATAACTTTACCGCTTTTGCAAGAACTATGTAGGTCTGATTTCCTCATCACAATTGAGGATACGTAGAAGCAAAAGCCCCGCTTTTGTCGACCACCCCAATAGATCGTTAATGGTCCAACACCTTAACGTTTCTCTACTTTCAAAAACCAAGAGATCGTTAATGGTCCAACTCCTTAACGTTTCTCTCCTTTCAAAATCAAAAGATCGTTTAATGGTCCAACGCCTTAAATGACCTTTTTGTTCGGTTAAAATATATCTTGCTAAAAAAGATAAAAAAACTTAACCAACGTTTAGTTCTCAAAGAACTATGTAGGTCTAATTTCCTCATCGCAATTGAGGATACGTAGGAGTTAGGGAAACACCCTTGTCGACCACAAAAAGATAAAAAATACAAAAGGCATAAAAAGACATAAAAAACATAAAAAAGAGAAAATAAAACTAATTAAAGACATGATATTGCACATTTGATTAAAGGTTGTCGTCCTTTGTGATGGACATGTGGGGTGCTAATACCTTCCCCGTGCGTAAATACAACTCCGAAACCTTTCACACTCAAAGTTCGTAGACCACACACCTTTCCGGTTTTTCCGACATTTTCCTCGAATAAATGTTGGTGGCGACTTCGCGCATTTTTCTCCCATGGAAGATACCACCCATGAGCCCCCGCGTCGCCCTCCCGTCGAAGGGTAGGTTGCGACAGTAATCATTAGCTATAACCCGGTGAGTGTGTGAACCTTAATTGTGAAAGAACGACTAGCATTGGGTACCAATTTTTGCATGAATCTATGAATACTGAATGAATGCATGATTTTGGAAATGATGAAGGCCGTGATTGATTGAATTAGCCACTTAGCCAAACAGCTTACCCTGTTCATGAATGATGAATCCTTTGCACCCATGTTGAGCTTAAATATGATTGATTGAATTGAACCCTAAGCTAGTTGAATTATAATCTCCATCTACCTTTCTTTAGGTTGTAGGAGAGCATCATGGTTCAAAGAAAATTTGTCCCAAATTTGGGGGAAGATATTGGGTGATGATAATTGTGGTAAGACAAGCAACAACCACACAAGAAAATTATGTAAAGAAGCAATAAGTAAAAAAAATACTAAAATAAAAAAAAAAGAGAAAATTTCAAGAATAAGAATATGTGTGTGATGTTACTTAAGCTAAGTGCCTTATATGTATGTGGCATTTCAATAGAAGTTGGGAATAAAAAGAAAAGAGTTGATCTAAGGATGAATGCTCTCCTAGAACCTAAGCTTTTGCATCCTAGAAAAACCATGAATTGTTTGTAGCCCAGCCTCATTATAAGCCAAGAAAGTCCTTCAAATTCAATTTGTGTTTGTGATTGTATGGCATGAGATGAAATGCAAAAGTTGAGACTTGTGCTGGTTGTTGAATTGAAAAATTGCCTTAAACACTTGTGCTTATGAGAGAAACAGTGACCGTGAGGATTAGGCTTGATGAAACTTCCTTGATACCTGTCTTGCTTGCAAATGCTCCCATTCCTGTACCCACTAAAGAGGTTCAGTTAGTGGGACAAACATTTAACACTTTCGTTTTTTGGTCGACACATCTTGTTAAACATTTATCAGAACATGTATTTCACTTGGATTAAATGTTTTTTTTTCAATCAAAGTGTTCATTGTAATTAAATTATGTTAATTACTTGTGTTGGATAAATTGGGAGCTGTGGGATTGGCGAAACCTCCAGATAGGCCAGATCATGATGTCGATGATCCCCTATATCTGATAACATTGACCATCCCACATTTTTTTCTTAAGCCATTGCATGTTATGTGGGATTCTATCATTTTTGGGGTGTTTAATGACAACTTCCCCTTGTACATGAAGCATGATAATCTGTCTAAAATAAGACACGATGGTCAATATGTCAGCATATATGTTATACAGTTATGGATTCTGTAAGTCAGTTTACATTATTGTTTATTACCTAACTTATTGTTTTAAATTCATGCATAATTTACTTTATTTAACAACAATAGGCATATGACTGAGACAAGTATGAGAGTGGGGAATGTCGATGTGTATGGATTCCTTGAGCCACAGTTCATACATAGATCTGAGCAATCACAATTTGAATTAGTATATTAAGAATTGGATGTAGAATTCAAAGAGGGATGTGTACCTAGGAGCCTACTTGAATGGGTAAGTTAAACTGAATAAATGAATTTAAATAATGTATAATAGTATAACAACGTATATTGTTTTCCACTGCAATGCAAATTGACAAATGATTGTCATTTTGCCTAAAGAAAATGTTGTCATCTGGTTTTGTTCGTTGCATAATAGGTCAGACAACTACCTCAAAGGAATAATTAACAGGTCAGTTCTATTTTTCAATACATTTGCATTAGCATTAGTCGGGAACATCAGTATTTTAATTGTATAATAGGCATCCATATTTGTATTAAACATTGATTTGAAAGGACTTGACAATACTTCACAAAGTAAGTCCAAGGCTGATGCTAGGTGGATTGTTGTTAAAGTAAGTCATTTAAACAATGCTTCTAGTTATATTTTAATACTATGTACTAATTTATACTTAACATTCAATATCTAAATTTCATAATGTATTTAGTGTAATAGAGAAAAAGGAAGCACTGAGTGTGAGTATTACGTTATGCACTGTATGTCAACTATTATCTTAGGAAGTTTCACCAATAACTGGGAAAAAATAATTATTTAATTCAAACATATTTCATTTTGTTATGATTGGTATTATATATTATTAACTTATGTTTTATTATATCATGAAATACTTCAATGACGCTCAACCATTGGAAACAGAGAGATTGAAGGCACTTCGCATCCAGTGGGCAACATATTATTTGAAAGTTAAAAATGAAACAATTAATGTTTTAGTAGTTTTGGAATTGTAGTTTAGCTAATTTACATTTTTTTTCAATTCAATTCATGTTATATGCACATTAAATATTATTTTAATTCATAGTAAATATTTTTTTATGGAATTTCTGCCAAAATTTGTCTAAAAATAGACTAAAAATTATGTATGTTGTGGTTCTGCTTTTAAATTTACTGGTTAATTTGGGGTTATTAAAAAACAGACAACATATTAAATTTTTTTAAAAAACATCGGTTTTTACTAAAACCGATGTTGTATGTATATATAAAACCAATGTTGTTGGCGAACATACAACATCAATTTTTACTAATAACCAATGTTGATTATCAGAAAACAATATTGGTTTTCAGTAAAAAATCAATGTTGTTGGTTGACTACTAACATTGGTTTTTAGTAAAAACTGATGTTGTATGTGTATATTAACATCGGTTTTTACTAAAAACTGATGTTAATATGAACATACATATGACTTTTTTTATAATTCTTACTATATGACATTGTTTTTGTGAAAGATCGATGTTGTCATTTTTATGTTAACATCGATTTTACAAAGTTGATGTTAACGATATTACTTTCAACGTCAGTACTTTCAACATTGATTAATAAGGGATGTTGAAAATACTTAATAACTGATGTTAAAATCCTATTTTCTAGTAGTGAGTATCACATAATAAAAAACTAGAATATCTAAATTTTGTAAACATGACTATGATATCACATTTTAACAGTTAAAAAAACCACCTCTAAATCTAATTTATCATCAAGAGAAAGAATAGCATATTCAAGAATGTCAACCCACTCAAATGGATCACATTCATTCCAAACACCAATATTTCACATGTTGCTCTCACCTTCATTACAACTCATACTCTTTCTTGAGAGGAGACAAAGTATGTATAAAAATTAAAAACTAAATGCTCATCTTTGTTAAGATTTTAACTTTTTCTGCTATCAAGGTACGAGCATGATACATACCCAAATAGTACCTAAATTAAATACCCAGTATTTTTGTTTTGTTTTGTTCTGATAAATCAAATGTTATTTTGGCATGTAACTACTACATGCACACCACGAGTATGTGTGTACATTGTACAAAAAAACTTTAGACTTTAGGAGCTCTCATGTTTCATAGGTTGAGACAAATATTTTCATCTGCAATGAACATGTAGCATTTAGATTTCAATAAAAGAATGCACACATTTACCATAATCCACCTTAGAAAGAGGAGTATTTTTTTCCATATCTCACTAATAATGACTTTATAAAAGGGGGTAACATAACGGGGACAGTTGTACTAAGGGAAATCTACACAATTTTTCAAGCTTCCTGCGATAATTTTCCAAAAAAAACACCATTTACATCAATATCTAAATGTTTAGACCATAATTAATAATTAATAAATAAAGGATGGAAGAGAAAACCTGCGATACATGAAGTGGGTGGATCTTTCTGCAAGTCCTTGAGCTCTTTCAAGATGTGCTTTGAAGCCATCGATAAGATGAAATTGATGCTTTAATTAGAACTTAACCTGTAATGCAAAGACCCCTGGAATATGAAACAAAAATTCAATAATAGAAAAAAAACAATAAACAATAGATCTTATCTCTCATACCAAGGTAGCTGCTTCCTTAATCTTCCCAAATCCCAAGTCATTTTTTGTTTGTTTGTTTGTTCCCAAACCAAATGCTCATCAACGTCAAATGAAAACTTTATCCATTTCTTCTTTCCTTATTCACACCTTGTCCACATTCCTTTTTTCTTATTTCTTTGTTAAATTAGTTTTTTTTTATTATTATTTATGTTCAATTTAATTTTTAATTTTTAAAATCGATTCAATTTAGTATTTCCCTCTAAATTTAATTGATCATTTTGAGAAATATATGTATGTTTTGTGATGATTTAAAATCATTCAATGAGAATTTAAATTACTATAAAGTGTGATTTCTTAACACTTTTAACTTTATTTAGAGACGGCTTCTAGCGTGGACCACTGAAGTGGTCCTCCATGGAACACCATTTTATTTTTAGTTTGGTTAGTTTCTTGATTACATTATTACGGTGCATCCTTGGGACCATATTATTTCTCTGGACCCTGCTTCTCTCTGTCTACAACTCGCCTTCTCCGGTAAACCTTGCATTGTCACCAGTGACACCACAACACCCCTTTTTCCCACTTCCTCTTCTCTCCGTTAAAACCACTAGCATGTTCGATGGATTTTGTTGTCGGTGTATCCCAATCGTTAGTACTCAAACAACATGTTTTTTTCTTGTTTTGTCTCCGTCACATAAGCCTCTTAATGAACACAAAGTACTAGTCATCGTCACCATCTTCAACACCTTTCACCACTCCCCTTTCCCATCGTCTATTCTCATATTTAAACTGAAAACCAAACTTCATGGAGCGCATCAAATTCTTGAGTGATGGGAGAAGTGAGAAGCGAGTTTGGCAGAGATTTAAGTTTTGAGGGAGCTACAATGGCAATTGAAGGGATAAGTGTTGGTAGCATTGGCGAAAAAGAGATATAATGTATTTCATGCTTCTTATGAACGCTATATTTATCTCCAAAGACCTTCAAAAGTTCTTTGGTGTTAATTTAAAAGGATATGGTAATAGCCAAGATGCCTAAAAGCTTTGGTGGTATTCTCAATCTTTGATTCAATTGGAAAGTAGTGCTAGAATATTCTTGGAAGAACAATTTTCTGTTGAGTTCATTCTAGATTGAGTAATTCTTCTAGCTTTTTTGTGATTGTTATGAATGAAGAAAATGAATTTGTTGTGAAAACCGAAAAAATTGGGAACAAAATGGAGCTTTTTATTTTATTAACTAAAAAACAGAACTTTATACATGTGATAGCATGCCTTCTATCATTAAAAGAATAACAAAACAACAACTACCTAAGACTGTCAACTTATCCCCCCAACTAACCAACTAATATTAGACCACATACAACAATCTTCCCCTTGGTCTAATGCTTAGTTAGAATCAGTAATATTCAACAACTGTAAACAATAGTTCAACTTCTCTTAGGGTAAAGCCTTTGTGAGCATGCCTACAACATTCTCATTTGTAGCTATCTTCTTAATAGAAACATCTTCACTCTAGATCATATCTCGAATAAAGTGATACTTGACATCCACATGCTTTTTTTTGTCATGATACACTTGGTTCTTGCTCAAACTCACCGCACTTTGACTATGACAATGTATTACAATGATTTTTATCTCTTTCACTTGGAGTAGTTTTGAAACCAAATCTCTTAACCATAATGCTTCCATTATAGCTTCACTAGTTGCTATGTATTCAACTTCAGTAGTGGATAAGGCCATTATTGACTGCATATTAGCCCTCCAATTGACTAAGTTTTCAAACACCTTGAAAGCATAGCAAGTAGTGGACTTTCTTGTATCAATGCTCCCAGCAAAATCAGAATCCACATACCCTCCAGTAATAGGAACTTCACCTCAATTAGAATACTTCAATCCAACATCAATGGTCCCAAATATGTACCTCAAAACCCATTTAGCAGTCTCCCAATGCCTCTTGCTTGGATTTGCCATAAATCTACTTACGACACTCAGAGTATGACAGATCTAGCATGTAACACACCATGCAGTACATGATACTTCCAACAACACTAGCATATGGCACAATTCTACATGTAGGCTATATTTGTATCAAACTTAGGTTCTTGTTCCTTAGATTTAAAGTGTTGTGCTAGGGGAGAGGTAACTGACTTTACTCCCTTTAAATTAAATTTTCCAAGACATTTTTGAGGTAGTTTACCAGAGATAGGCACAACATTTTTCCTTCCTATTCCAGGTTATTTCTATACCAAGGATCTTCTTAGCATGTCCAAGATCTTTCATCTCAAATTCTAGATTCAACAATCTCTTAACTTTAGCAATTTTAGTCATGCTTTGGCTGGCTAGTAGCATATCATCAACATAGAGCAACAAGTAAATTGGTTTCCCAGTCTTGTGACATTTCCAATACACATAGCAGTCATAAGCACTCCTAGAGAATCCAACTTTAATCATATAATCATCAAAGCACCAATACCACGTCCTAGGAGACTGTTTAAGACCATATAAGGACCGATTAAGAAAACATACCTTCTATTCATCACCCTTTTTGACAAAACCAGTAGGTTGCTTCATATAATTGGTCTCATCCAGCTTTCCATGCAAAAAGGTTGTTTGACATCAATCTGCTCAAGCTCCATATCAAAATGAGCTACGATAGCAAGAAGAACTCTTATTGAACTATGCTTTACCACAAATGAGAAGATTTCTACAAAATCTACTCCTTTCTTTTGAGTAAATCCATAGGCTATTAGTCTAGCTTCGAACCTTGCACTTTGAACTCCTTCAACACCTTATTTCCTCTTGAATAGCCATCTTCATCCAACAATTTATTGCCTTTTAGGACAATCCACAAGTGTCTAAGTTTGATTCTTTTATAAAGAATCCATTTCTTCTTCCATATCTTCAATCCATTTTGAACTGTCCTTGCTGTTTATGGCCTCATCATAGGACTGAGGTTCCTCCTGATTTTCAATCTTCTTTCCAACCATTAATGCATAGGAGATCAGATCTACATGACCATATCTTTCAGGAGGTTTGATTGTCCTCTTTTCCCTATCTCTAGCCAAACAATAATCTTGAGTTGCTTCTTCATTTGCTTGTCCAGGTCCAGGGACAAACTTGTATATTGCCACAAATGATTCCTCATAAGTCTGAGTAGTCACACTCTCTTCAGACTTCACTTGATCCTGTGAACTCCAACTTCTAGCAAACTTGAATGGCATAATCAAATTTTCCATTTTGTAGTTTAGTAAACACTACATCTTTGCTAATGATGCACTTCTTGTGTCTAGGTTCCAAACACCATAGCTTGTAACTCTTCACTCCTTGTGGATAGCCTATGAAGATACACTTCAAAGCATGGAAACCAACTAATATTAGACCACATACAACAGTGATGTTATGCTAATAGTCTTTTAATGGGATGCCTTTCTTAGATCTTCATATGTTAGCATGCCGTGCTAAATGCTTGAATTATTTTTCATTTTAAGTGTGGGTGGTAGATGGTGAAAGCTAGGGTCTAGAAATAATATGGTTCTCAAAGTCCACTATAATAATGTATGCATCGGATTCATCTAGTAGCCATAAAAAATGATATTCCGTAGACCACTTGTTAAGGTCATTCACGCTAGAAGCCATCCCAATTTAGATGGTAAGATAAATTGAATCATTTTTTTTATAAATTAGAGGATTAAATTAAATCTTAAATAAATTAGAGGATTAAATTGAATAAAAAAATTAATTTAACCTAATTATGCCAATTTATTATTTCTCGATTCTATTTAAGCAATTCTATGACAAAATTTTACTAAAAACAAAAAACAATGAAATTAAAAATTCCCAAACATGTGCTGAAATTTAACAGAAACACCTAATATAAAAATAAACATTTCAAATTGATTAAATATAAGTTAGATCCAATAGGAAACTGATTGAAAAAATAAAAATATTTGTTTTATTTTGAAAGCAAAATTTTCTTTTATAAAAAACCTAGGAACTACAAATATTGTAATAATAATAGTAATAATTTAGAGAAGTACATTTGATAATTTTCAATATATTATACAATAACATGATTGTTTAGTTATTTTTCTCCAATCTCTAAATTCCCATCCTTCTTTTCGGTGTTACATTTTGTTCGCTAATTCTTTTTATGAAACAGGACATTAAGCTCTCTAACATAGCAATACCTTCAAAAATGAAAGCACCCCATAAATAGCAATTTGAATTATTGTCCTATGCCTGGTAATAAGCTTCTTGTTTGAGAGATCACCTGCTGTAATTATGGGAAAATATTGATAGAAGGAGAAAACTGAAAACCATTGGTATGAGAGATTACTTGTGCCAAAATCTTTGGTCATCAAATTCCTTTCAATCAAAGGCACATGAGGAAACTTTTAGAGGGAGTAAAGGAATTGGAGTATTTAGGTAGTTATAGCTTAATATCAAACCCTTTCATAACCTTATTCTTGAATCTGAAGGTCCAATTTATACTTATGCTTAAATTTAATAATGATACACATTGTTCAATACTCATATGCCTATGATGTTTATCCTTTTCAATAAAGCACCACTCACGTCAGTAGAGACATAAGACTTGCTTTTGAGTTTCAAAAATCCTCTTAACTCCAAGTTTTTGACAAGTAGCTTAGTAAATAGTAATGGATAAATTTGATGTCCTTGTCTCTCGTTCTCTCACAATTATATCTTTGCTTATTTAACTTCCACTGGAATATGAATGTAAGCCGTTGGTTTATTTGCTCAAGCAACCTGCGCTCTTGAGTTTGACTTTCAAGTCTGTTCAATCAGAAGTTGCTCGTTCTACACGTTTGATGATGGTGCTGTAAACAACGAGTAAAGTAAAAAGTTAAAAAAACAAAAATCTTTGATTAACTGTGTTTCAAATAAAACATACAGACATTCATGTGATCTTATTTTATCATTCCTAAAAGTTGTCTTTTTGAGAGAAAAGTGAGTTATCAAGAACAAGAGTCATTTGACTTATTCTGTCAATTGAAAATCCTTTAAATATTTCTCGTCCTTGAAAATTTATTTTCGAGAACCTGCACATTTTCTTTCATTTTTCCTTGCTACAAGGTCATGACAAAGGACAACAATAGATACTTCAGAGCCCTACACTGGGGAATGAGAGGCACCGTGCATGAGCCTCAAGCGAACCTAGGGGCAGATCAAAATTTCTCACTCAATAGGTTGAAAACCCAAAAGGGCGGCCTAAGCAAAAATTAGGGTTACAAAAATAAAAAGAAAAGAAAGAAAAAAAAAACAATCAGGGGCATGTTATTAAGGATTTGTCCCAAAATCCAAACTACAAAAGGATCTAAGTCAAGATTTGAAATAACACATGGCCATGTTTCAATATCCCAAACACTGGTTTATCCTTTGCTACCCCCTCTGAGCCAAAGCATACTTTTTTTTTTTCTAAAAACAACAATATAGAAAAACAACAAAAGCAAAATAGAAACCCTGAGTGGGAACCACCGCTAAACCGGCGGGAAGAGCAATGCAAAGAACACATGCATGAAGTTGGGCAACAATAAAAAAAAGAGATAAAATCCGCCAAAGGTGAGTGAAGTGAAAAAAAGAGACAAAAGATCTCCAGATTTTACAAGGCACAAAAGTGCGATGAAAATTAATGTATGAAACAAAAGGAGTAGAGCCTTTCCCAAAGGTACAAGTAATGCTCTTGAGGTTCTTACTCTATGTAACCCTCAAAGACTCTTTGAGCCTCTCTAATCCTTTCTTTCATAGCCCTCTTACCCCTGACCACGTTATAAGCGCAATAAAGCCCATGTGGATCAACGAATGACTAATTTTGCTTTTAAGTTGGGATTCTGGAATGAAACCCGCACACGCTTGTGATTGTTGAAAAATATATATATAAAAGGGAGAGAATCCTCGAGGTTTCACACTTGCACATTTGAGAAGAAAAACTCATTTGGCCAAGAGCTTGTGCAAAATGCCCAAAGCCATTTGTAATAGTAGGGTACATCTAATGTTAGTCGCTCATGCAGACTCCTTAGTGCCGCAACCTACCCTTCGGTGGGAGGGCGACGCGGGGCTCAAGGGTTTGTCTTCCATGGGAGGAAAATGTGCGGAGTCGCCACCAACGTTTATTCGAGGAAAACATCGGAAAAACCGGAAAAGGTGTGGTCTACGAACTTTAAGTGTGAAAGGTTCAGGAGTTGTATTTACGCACGGGGAAGGTATTAGCACCCCACTCGTCTGTCACAAAGGACGACAGCCTTTAATCAAATGTGCAATATCATGTCTTTAATTTGTTTTATTTTCCCTTTTTTATGTTTTTTATGTCTTTTTATGCCTTTTGTATTTTTTATCCTTTTGTGGTCGACAAGGGTGTTTCCCTCGCTCCTACGTATCCTCAATTACGATGAGGAAATCAGACCTACGTAGTTCTTTCAGAACTAAACGTTGGTTAAGTTATTTTGATCTTTTTCCGCAAGATCGATTTTAACCACACAAAAGGTCATTTAAGTCGTTGGACCATTAAACGATCTTTGATTTTGAAAGGAGAGAAACTTTAAGGCGTTGGACCATTAACGATCTCTTGGTTTTTGAAAGTAGAGAAAACGTTAAGGCATTGGACCATTAACGATCTCTTGGGGTGGTTGACAAAAGCGGGGCTTTTGCTCCTAAGTATCCTCAATTGCGATGAGGAAATCAGACCTACGTAGTTTTTACAAAAGTGGTAAAGTTACATGTTGATTTTATGCTTTTGAATGGTCCATGTTAACCGATAAAAGCAAAGTGGATCGTTTAAGGTGTTGGACCTTAAGACGGTTTTAAGTGACTTTTGCGGACAAAGCTTGATTTGTGAGTTGATTTTAGCCTTTGTTTCACTTTGGTTATTAGTCAATTCATTCAAGGAAACTTCCAAAGAAAAATGTCCGATTGATTTTTTTTTTATTATTTTATTCAAAGCTTTATTATTATTTTGCCTTTTTTCGATTTAATCGTGATTACAGCGTGAACGATCAGTTGAATTTTATTTTAACAGTGATTAAACGATATTACAACTCAAATGATCGGTTGAAATTCATTTTATTATTTATTAGGTGAGAAAACGGCTTAAATAAAATGGTTAAAGCACGTCAAAAAGGGGTACGAAAAACAAACGAAAATGAAAATAAAAGTACGCGAAACAAGTGGGGACCACTAAGGGTGCATAGAATGAATTGAAAGATTCGATTTCGAGATCTTATCGGTTGAAGACCAAAGAACGAACGAAGAACGATGAAGAATGATGAAGAACGATGAAGAATCTTCACGAAATCACTCACGGAAACATCTCGGAAGCGTTACGGAAGCACCTCGGCTTGGATTTTCTTCACGAAAACAATTTTCCTCACTAATTTCGAGAGAATCCTAAATACTAGAAGGGCTGAACCTTTTTGTTCTGCCCTCTTTCCCCTATTTATAGGAGAAAAGAGGGAGGTGGTTGCTGCCCAGCTCGCCCAGGCGAGCTGGGTTGCTTCCACCAGAAAGCACCGCCTTCTGTTGGAACCCCCTAGAAGGCCTAAGTGGGCCTGGTTACTATTTGCACCCCCCATTTTTACTAAATACACCCCCCTTTTGCGTTTTTTTGCTGATTCCTTTTCCAAAACGTTACGAAACTTTACGGATTACATAACGACACCTATTTTCTTTCCGGATTGTTGCAAAACTTTACAGATTATGCAACAATGCCCTTTTTGACTTCCACAATGTTGCGGAACTTTACGGATTGCGCGACAATGCTTCTTTTCGACTTCCGGAACGTCGCGGAGCTTTACGAATTACCTAACGATGGGCGTTAAGTACCTCGAGGTGGTCTAGCGAAGGTTGCATGCCACCAGACAATGGTCCTCGGACAAAATTAGGGTATGACACTTAGGATTCCTTTTGAATCCAACGATGGCCTTTGCTTCAGGATCATCCCGTGTCATCGAGTTTCAGCAAGATCAGCATACCCATGGCATCACTCTATGACCTTAAATCAAGAAATTTTCACTTGGTCATATACCAAGGTGTAACAATCCATTGCCATCCTTCAATGGTGCATGCGATTGGTCCCAAAGCGTTATATTCCTCAATGTTAGGTTATAAGTGCATAGATTTCTCTTTATATACCAACTTCCCAAATCTAATGTCCTATCTTTTGAGTTTAGGATGAGAGGCCTTTCAAAGAGTCAACCTCTTGCTTGCTCATAAGGTTAAGCCCTTTTGTACTAGTACCTATTGGCTTGTTTCCTAGGACTCCAAGTCCTCGCCTTTATGCTTTCATAGGACTCAAAGTCCTCATCTTTATCTTTCATAGGACTCAAAGTCCTCTATTCTTTACATTTCAAAGACTACCAGAGTCTTTTGTCAAGGCTATCACAGTCTTCTTTACATTTCAAAGACTTCAATGTCTTTTGTCAAGACTATCACAATTTTCTTTCTTTTCCAAGACTATCAAAGTCTATTGTCCTGTGGAGACCATCAATATCATCCGCCTTTACTTTTCAAATACTATCATAGTCTTTTGTCTTGTAGAGACAATCAAGGTCATATACTCCTTTACTTTTCAAAGACTATCAGAGTCTTTTGTCTTGCGGAGACTATCAATGTCATCCGCCTTTACTTTTCAAAGACTATCATAGTCTTTTGTCTTGTAGAGACAATCAAGGTCATTTGTTCATTTACATTTCAAAGACTTTAATGTCTTTCATCAAGACGATAATGTCTACATTCATATTTCAAAAGACTTCAATGTCTTTTGTCAAGAGGACGATGTCTTCATTTACATTTCAAAGACTTCAATGTCTTTCGTCAAGACTATCACAGTCTTCTTTACATTCTAAAGACTTCAATGTCTTTTGTCAAGACAACAATGTCTTCATTTACATTTCAAAAGACTTCAATGTCTTCAGTCATTTACGCTTTCAAAAGACGACAATGTCTTCATTTAAATTTCAAAAGACTTCAATGTCTTTAGTCATTTACGCTTTCAAAAGATGATAATGTCTTCATTTACATTTCAATGACTTCAACGTCTTTTGTCTTTTATAGGACTCAATGTCATTGTTTGTGCTTCATAGGACTCGACGTTCTCGTTTCTATGTTTGAAAAAAAAAGAAAAAAAATAACTTCAGATATATTCTGCTCTACAGAACTTCAATGTCCTCATGTTTTCTCGGTTTCACTTCCTTGGTTCGCCAATTGCCCGGTCGAATAGTAGGATCGCTTGATCGAAATTAGTGTCCTTATCTTTACTTTCCTTTTATTTCCAATAAAAGATAAGTAAAGAAGGGCAATTGTCATACCCTAATTTTGTTCGGAGACTATAGTTTGTGTATCTTTTGATCCTTGCTAGTCGACTTGCGGTGTTAAACGCCAGTGACGGTGCGAAACAGATGATCATTCAATGTTTTGATCACGGATGCGAGAATACCCAAAAGGGAGGGAAAAAGGGTCATTTTAACGCTTTTTCTGAACCTTGGCTCGCCTGGGCCACCGAATAACTTCATGGTGAAGTAACTAGCTCGCCTAAACGAGCAAGGTTGCTTCAGGATGAAGTAATAGCTCGCCTGGGCGAGCTGTCATGACCCCAAATGCCTTGTTTTACTATAAATAAGTGTGAAGAGGGGATAAGAGGGAGGTTCTAAGGTCTAGAGGTGAAGTATTGGAGAGAAAGAAGAGAAAAGAATAAGGAAGAAGAGAAAAAGAAGCTAAATCGCTGCCGAACTGCAATCGTAATCGTTCTTTGTTCTTCATCTGACTAGTGTTTCTCTTAAAGGATTTGAACATGATTTATAGACCCTTAGGGGTCCCCTTTATTGCTTTGTGCATCTTGATCTCCTTCTCCTATCATCGGTAATCGCTTTTCTTTTGTAAAGTAAGTTTTAACCGGTCGTTAGTGCCGTAAGTTATCTTTAAAAAGGATTGGAGGTTAAAAAACAAAAAACCAAAATAAAACCAACTCATAACTATTTTCTTTTTATCAAATATCACTTGAGATCGTTTCAAGGTCCAACGCCTTAATGATTCTCTTCGTTTTTCATCAAACATCACTTGAGTTCGTTTCAAGGTCCAACGCCTTAAATAAATGTTTTTCGCAATTAAAATCAATCTTTCAAAAAACCATAAAATAAACATAAAAACATTCAGGCTTAAAGAATTACGTAGGTCTGATTTCCTCATCGCACCTGAGGATATGTAGGAGCAAGGACAACACCCTTGTCGACCCCCAAAAAATAATAAACATAAAAAGGGAAAATACATAAAAAAATATAAAAAGGGAAAATACACAATTTTGAAGTCATGTTTTGCACACTTGATTAAAGGCTATTGTCCCTTGTGACGGACGCGTGGGGTGCTAATACCTTCCCCATGCATAAACAACTCCCGAACCCTCATTTTCAAAATTTGTAGACCTTCATCTTTTTTGGTTTTTCTAGCGTTTTCCTCAAATAAACGTTGGTGGCGACTCTGCTCATTTTCTCCCTTGGAGACAAACGCTTTGGCCTATCATTTTTGCCTTTTCGGACCCCCGCCAAAGGGTAGGTTGCAACAATGGTAAACCTTGGAACTTGGATATCAAGCGATATATCGAAGACAAGGAATACCCACGAGAGGCTTCTAACAATGACAAGAGAACGTTATGAAGGTTGGCAGCTGACTTCTTCCTGAGTAGGAATATCCTGTACAAGAGGAACCATGATATGGTTTTGCTCCGATGTGTGGATGCCAGGGAGGCTAAGCAAATGCTAGTGGAAGTGCATGAGGGATCCTTTGGAACATATGCCAATGGACATGCCATGGCCCAGAAGATCCTGAAGGCAGGGTATTACTGGCTCACTATGGAAAATAATTGTTGTATCCATGTGAAGAAGTGCCATAAGTGTCAGGCCTTCGCCGATAATGTCAATGCTCCACCCGTATCTTCGAACGTCTTGGCAGCACCTTGGCCATTCTCTATGTGGGGAGTAGACATGATTGGAACTATTGAGCCCAAAGCTTCGAATAGACATCGCTTCATTTTGGTCGCCATTGACTACTTCACCAAATGGGTTGAAGCGGCTTTGTACATTAGTGTGACTAGGAGTGTGGTTGTTAGGTTCATCAAGAAAGAGATAATTTGCCGGTATGGTTTGCCTAGGAAGATTATCACGGACAATGCCACCAATCTGAAAAATAAAATGATGAAGGAAATGTGTGAGGATTTCAAAATCCAATACCATAATTCTACGCCTTACAGGCCAAAGATGAGTGGGGCAATTGAGGCTGCTAATAAGAACATCAAGAAAATAGTTCAGAAGATGACCGTTTCATACAAGGATTGGCACAAGATGCTCCCTTTTGCGCTGCATAGTTATCAAACCTCGGTACGCACATCAACTGGGGCAACCTCATTCTCTTTGGTGTACGGGATGGAGGTTATGCTTCCAGTTGAAGTAGAGGTTCCATCATTGAGGATTCTAGCCGAGTCAGGGTTGGAGGAATCAGAATGGGCCCAAACATGCCTTGATCAGTTGAATCTTATAGAAGGTTAGAGATTGGCTGCCATGAGCCATGGACAATTGTATCAAAGCCGAGTAAAGAACGCTTTTGACAAGAAGGTGCGCTTGTGCAAGTTCTGCGAGGGGGATCTCGTCTTGAAGAAAGTATCCCAAGCTCAAAAGGACCACAGGGGGAAGTGGGCTCCAAATTATGAAGGACCTTTTGTTGTGAAAAAGGCGTTTTCAGGAGGGGCATTGTTGCTTGCCACCATGGACGATGAAGAATTGCCTTCTCCTGTGATATCCAATATCATCAAACGATATTATGCATAAAGCTTGGGGTAGCTAGAAGGTTCAATACATGGTTGTTCTCCAAGGACTCATTGAGATCTCCAAAGTCTTAAAATCCTTTGTAAACCATGATCACAACATTAATAAATATTGGATTAATGATTTGCATTTTAAAACTTCCTATGTTGTGTCTTTTACTTCTTAAGAACATACACTCCCGATCTTACCCACTGAATCCAGAGCCATTTGACTCAATTAGTGGGGTGCCATAAGCGTTTAAGTAAAATTGAACACGATAACACCTGTTTAATTGTTTCACTTAAACATCCAAATCATAAGCATGCATGCATTTGCATCTTGTCATCCTACAAATCGGAGGATGAATAAAGAGTCATTTTGATTGATGGTCAATACCACACCAAAATTGAGGCAAGGGTAAGTGAAAGGTAATATAGGTATTTTGTGGTGTTGTTTCACATTTGCTGCATGATGCCATTTCATTTGTTCAAAGCTTAGGGGCAAGTACGAGCAGGTGCTAGGCCCATGATCAATCAATCATCATCTCGCGTCCGACTCAAGACGTTAAAGAAGGCTCCTGGGAGGCAGCCTAGTATCTCTAATTTTTGCTCTTTAGAATTCCTATTTTTATTTATTGGAATCGTATTCGAGTTTATTTAAGCTTATTCGCAATTATAGGATTTTTTGAAAATACATGCCTAAGAATCCATGTTTTTTTGCAAAAAAAAAAGGGAAATTAGCTCTCCTGTGCGAGTTGAGCTCGCTTGGGCAAGCATGTTTGACGTTGGTTTTTAAAAAGGGAAGGGGTGAAGCCATTTCTTCATCCCATTTCTTCCCCAAAACTCAAAGAACACTAAGGCTTACGGGAATCATGAATCCAACAGCCCCCAAGCCCCCCATTGTGTGTTTTTGCTTTCGTTCTTTGCATTTTTTTCATCCCTACAAGTATCACCTCCCTTCAAGTTTTTGCTTTCCATGGTGGTATTTTTAGTGCCCTAGTTGCTTATCTTTTGCAAATTCCGTGGGACAAATTATGTGTTAATCCATGCTTTTTTTGATGGATTTGGGGGCTATATGGGATGGCTATAGGCCTATCTTGGGTTCTGGTATGAATTGGCATGTCACCTTGCTCCCATTCCTCATTTTTTCATGCTTGAAGATGCGCCCACCAACTGTTCAGTGAAATGCCTCAATGACCTTTGCATGTGATATTGTGAAGTTTAAATTATGGAATGAATTTGTGCATGTATGTCTGCCATTTGGGGTGTGTGGACAGCTTGAGATGTTAGAATAAAATGCCAAAAGCATGACCTATGCGAGCATGTTTATTTGGATTTTAGACTAGCATTTGAACTTGTTGCATCATGGTGGGCACCTTGCATCTAGGTAGCTAAAATGCGTTTCAAATATATATATATATATATATATATATATATATATATATATATATATATATATATATATATCACAAAATGCCTTTCAAAAAATATATATGTATGGATATATATCATAAAATGCCTTTCAAAAAAATATATATGTATATAGATATATATACTTAAAAGGACAAGGTAAGCTAAACAAAAGGCATGCCAAATGGCTGGAATTTCTAGAGCAATTCCCTTATGCAATTAAACATAAAAAGGGAAAAAGAAATATTGTTGCGGATGCCTTGTCAAGGAGACACTTTTTGCTTTCTATGCTTGAAACAAAAATGATTGAATTTGATTGCTTGAAAGAAATGTATGAAGGAGATGACACCTTTCATGAAATCTTTAAAACTTGTGAAAAATTTTCTAAAGATGGTTTTTATAGATATAGGGCTACCTCTTCAAAGAAAATAAATTATGTGTGCTGTTAGTCGTCTTATACGACTAACTTTTGTATAGAAAACATTTTTCAAAACTTGTATAGTTTCCCCAATTTATAGTTAATTTGTAGGGATTTGTAAATAAATCTTGTTTTATTGTTATAGTTGTCTCTAGAGTATCTCCCATGTGATTTAATGATAAAATTTGCACAATTTTAGGTCAAAAGAGGCTTAAATCTTGAGGTGCTAAAGGGAGCAGTTGCGCTCAACTCACCATTTGGGCTCAGCGCGCATCCAAAGCTAGCGCAGCTTCAGCGCAACAATAGAATCTGGCAGAGCATAAATATCATGGCCGCACGCTAAGCATGAGATCCGCTCGCTAAGCGCGATGGCTGTCTTTAGCCAGGCTTAGCGCATGACTGGTGCTAAGCTCAAATCCTCTAACTCGCACAATGTCGCAGATTCAGAGCCTGTCTTATGCAGAATTAGGGTACACAATTTTTAGCTAGCAGTACAAAATTCCAGAGCAAGTACACCATAGTGCTAATTTCGAGATACAAGCTCTAGAGGCAGCAAGAGAAGCAGCTTTGCAGAGAAGCCTAGGGTTCTTCAATTAGAGAGATATTAATGAGCTATAAAGTGATTGTGATGTTCTGAGAAGAGGAGTAGGGATCCTCCTTCTTGTGTAAGGATCAATTATTCTATACTCTCAATCTCATTTGTGTTAGGGTTTTTCTGTAATGGCTGGCTAAACACCCTTGTTGGGGATTTCTAAAGAATAACTGATGTAATTACTTTAATATCTAATTAATTGTATTTTATGTCTTCAATGCTTAATTTCTGCATGCTCTTGATCTGATCACCCATTTGTGTGTACAGTCAGGTGACTTTAGCATTGGGAAATGTACTATTGCCTTAGAGCTTGATAGAAGCAGGACTGAATAACCACATTACCAGGGGTGGATTATTGGGGTTTTGGTTTTCTGAATATGTTGTTACGATAATGCTTTTTAAGTTAAGCCTAGTCTTACAAGAGGGATCTGCGGACGAAGCTTAGGTTAAACTAGTCTAAACTTACGAGGGATCGAGGTTTAGTATTTTAGGCTACAGCATAGAACACAAAAGCATGATTGATTAGAGAAATATCTGCATATGCATCATCTTGTTTTTTAGAAAAACCCAACGCTTTTTACCTATTGCTGCCAACTTTTACTTACTTGCATTTACTGTTTTTACCATAGAAGTAGTTTATTTCTATTTTTAACCATCGTTTATCAATGTTGTTCCAACAATGGCTTACTTCTGAATAAAACTTTGTCTAATAAGCAAGTTCCCTGAGTTCGATATTCAGATCACTCCGTTTTAATTTTAAATACTTGATGACCCGGTGTGTTTTCCAGTGTTTCATTTCCCTTGAATATATTTGTTGAAAATTGGAGAAAAATGAACCATATGGGAAAATGAACAAAGTATTTATGGCGCCGTTGCCGGGGAACTTAATTCATTAGAAGAGTTCAATTCAGGTTTACGACATTGCTTTATATTTTTCTCTTTGATTCATTGATTCTTTTTGTTCATATTTTAGTTACTGCACATTTTATTGTTCTTTTGAACTGGATAATTGTTGTTCTGTTTCTCTTGTATGCAAATAAGATCTACTACAGGTGATTTGATCCCCATCGATTTGGAGATTAACACTACTTGCAGGAGGCGCAACGTAGAGAGAATTAGGAAATTTTTGCAAGACTTGGAAGCAGCAGCAACTCCAGAAGAAGAACCTCGATCTTCCGAGGCATCTTCTAGCTTTCCTATTCCAGGGAAATCTTATACAGATTTAATTGAAGAAGTTATTATGGCTGAAGAGCCAAGAAGAGTGACTCTAGAAGATTACTCAAGTTCCACTCTGCCGCAATTTTTTACCAGCATTGCACAACCAGAGGTTCAGGCATAAACAATTACACATCATCCTTTTCTGATACAGCTGATTCAAAATAATTTGTTTCATGGTCTACCAAATGAAGACCCATACGCACACTTGGCCACTTACATTGAAATATGCAATACTATTCAATTGGCTGGTGTGCCTGAAGATGCAATTCAATTGAGTTTGTTTTCATTCTCATTGTCTGGAAAAGCTAAGAGGTGGCTTCACTCATTCAAAGGCAACAGTCTTAAGACTTGGGATGAAGTGGTTGAGAAATTTATGAAGAAGTATTTCCCGGAGTCTAAGACTGCAGAAGGAAAAACAACCATCTCTTCTTTTCACCAATTTCCAGATGAATCCCTGAGTGAGGCCTTAGAAAGATTTTGTGGTCTATTGAGAAAGACACCCACTCACGGATTCTCAGAACCGATTCATCTCAACATTTTTATTGATGGGTTAAGGCCACAGTCCAAGCAGTTATTAGACACTTCTACTGGGGGAAAGATAAAGTTGAAAACCCCTGAAGAAGCCATGGATCTTATTGAAAATATGGCTGCAATTGACATTGCTATTCTTAGAGATAGAGCCCACATACCAACAAAGAAAAGCCTTTTGGAACTTACATCACAAGATGCATTGTTGGCACATAACAAGTTGTTGTCCAAGCAATTGGAAGCATTGACCGAAACACTAAGTAAGTTGCCAACTCAAATACATTCTGCGCAATCTTTACCATCTACTATTTTGCAGGTTGCAGGGTGTGCCATCTGTGGTGGAGCTCACAATTCTGGCTGCTGTATCCCCAATGAAGAACCAACTCATGAGGTCAATTATATGAGGAATCAGCCAAGACAAAATTTCAATGCAGGTGGATATTCCGGATTTCAGCATGGCCAACCATATAATTCACAGCAGGGACAGTGGAGGAATCACCCTGGAAACCAGTTCAACAAAGACCAGGGTGGTCCATCTAACAGACCAAAACAACAAGGGCCTAGTCTCTATGATCGAACAATGAAGCTGGAAGAGACTCTAGCTCAATTTATGTAGGTATCTATATCAAACCATAAGAGCACAGAGTCCGCCATAAAGAATTTGGAAGTCCAAGTGGGACAACTGACAAAACAGTTGGCGAATAGGCCGTCAAGCAGATTTAGTGCTAACATTGAGAAGAATCCGAAGGAAGAATGTAAAGTTGTAATGACAAGGAGTAGAATGGAAATTCAGGCTGATGAAGGTAGAGCTAAAGAGAAGGTGCAGGGATATAAACAATTGTTGGCAGCTGAGCTGGCACTGGAACCAGTTTCTGATTTTGTTGAACCATAGGAAGTTGTGGAAGATGAAGATGACCAATAGGGGAGAGAGATACCAACAAAAGAGAGTGAAATAGGAATAAAGATGAAGGAAGAACAAGAAAAACAAAAAGAAAATGAAAAAGAAAAAGAAGAAATAGAAAAAGAAAAAAATCAGAAAAATGAAAAAGAAAAAGAGAAGGTTGATGAGGAGAAAAAGAAGAGCACGAGTGAGGTTTCAAGAGAGAAAAAAAGAGAGATTACTTCAGCTGATGGCAAGGAAGTACCATATCCATTGGTACCTTCCAAGAAGGATAAAGAGTGACACTTAGCTAGATTTCTTGACATCTTCAAGAAGCTGGAGATCACTTTGCCTTTTGGAGAAGTTCTCCAACAGATGCCACTCTATGCCAAATTTTTAAAAGACATGCAGACAAAGAAGAACCGGTATATCCACAATGACGCAATAGTGGTGGAAGGTAACTGTAGTGCAGTCATTCAGCGCATCCTTCCCCCAAAGCACAAAGATCCTGGAAGTGTCACTATACCGTGTTCCATTGGCGAGGTTGTTGTGGGTAAAGCTCTCACAGACTTGGGAGCTAGTATCAATTTAATGCCTCTCTCCATGTGCCGGCGACTTGGAGAAATAGAGATAATGCCCACACGCATGACCCTCCAGTTGGCTGATCGCTCCATCACAAGACCATATGGAGTGATCAAAGACGTTTTGGTTAGGGTCAAACATTTGATCTTTCCAGCTGACTTCGTAGTGATAGACATTGAAGAAGATGCTGACATTCCCCTAATTCTTGGAAGACCTTTTATGTCCACCGCAAGTTGTGTGGTAGACATGAGGAAGAGGAAACTACAAATGGCCATAGAAGACCAGCAAATCAGTTTTGATATGTTTCATGAAGAGAAAGCTTTGCCTGACCAAAATGTTTGTTTGAAGGTGAATATGATGGAGGAAAAGAAACTAGAGAAGAAGGTTCTGGAAGTTGGAACCTTGTTGGACCTAGGATACCAGGATGATGCGTCAAGCTAGTGACTTTAAAAGAGAGCTTACTGGGAGGCAACCCAACTTTTCTTTCCCTTTTCTCTTTTTCATTCTTATCTCTTGCATGTAGTTAGGATAATTGCTTGTGATTATGATTAATTTTGCAGCTTGTTTAGTAGTGAATAAGGGGGTTTTTAAGCCTAGGTGAAGAGATGGATAGAAAAGACTTAGAAATTTTTTTTTCAGTTGTCCATCCGCTAAGCGCAACCCTTGCGCTAAGCGCCATGTCTTCACGCACTAAGCCAAAGCTTCCTCGCGCTAAGTGCTTAGACCCCTGGCTAGTTGGCTGAATAGTTTAGCTAAGTGCACATCACTGCGCTAAGCCCAGCATCTTCACTAGAAGTAAACTTCAAGCAGTGGGCTTAGCGGAGATGATGCGCTAAGCGCCACTTCTTCTCTGCAAAAATTTATTGTAGCAGCGCTAAGCGCGCTGTCCTGAGCTAAGCCCTAGATCCATTTTGGAATTGAGCTTTCATAGTTGGGCTTAGCTGCAAGATGCGCTAAGCGCCAATCCCTTACTATTTTTGAATTCTTGGAAGTACGCTTAGCGTGCTTGTTGCGCTAAGCTTGAACTACTCTCTGTAAGTTGAAATGTGATTGCATGCTAAGTCTTACATCTCAGGCTAAGCACATATTGCAAAAAAAATTGTGTTGTAGAAAGCACTAAGCGCCACTTGCTGCGCTAAGCCTAAGATGCTCACTGGAATTTGAAACCTCAAGTTAGGCTTAGCGCTAGGTTAGGCGAAGCACATGCTTACTCAGAAATCAAACGTTTCACTAACGCGCTAAGCGCGCCATACGAATTTTAGTTTTTAAAACCAGAGGCTGAGGCATTTTGGGTGCTACCTTTACACCAAAGCTTTTGCCTTTGCTAACCCTGAGCTTTTGCACTTTCTACTGTATGGTGAAACCTACTTGTCTGCATTGTTCTTGCTTCATTCTACATTGCAATCATAATCCAAGTAAGTGAGTACATTTTCAATTTCATTTTCTTAGTGTAGATGATTTCATGCTTTCTTAGTTAGTAGTGTCTTAAGTTAGGGTTTTTAGTTTGAGGGTTAGTCATTTTAGGATTTTAGGTAACTTAAAAGCTCATTAGGGGCAATGTGGCTGAAAGGGGCCAAGACCCCTTCATTCTGCTGAGAATAGCGATGAACGCGCTAAGCGCGCCTGCTGCGCTTAGCCTGTTCATCTCATCTGAGAAAATTTATGGATTTCCAGATGATTGCGCTAAGTGGAGCATGTCGTGCTAAGCGCGTTCATCCCTGCTGATGAATGAAAGCGATGAACCCGCTAAGCGTGTCTGTGCACTAAGCGGGACTAATGTTTCAGACATTAGAATTTTTGAAATTTTGTCTCAGCGCTAAGCCTGATCTGTCAGGCTAAGCACCAATATGCTTCTGTTAGTCAGTCCTTTGAATAAGGCTAAGTGCAGTTGCTGCGCTAAGCCCTTGTTGTGTATCAAGGAGGTTGAGCTAAGCGCACCCTGCTGTGCTAAGCTCAACTTTCTCACTATTTTTGAGTTTTTGTGGTTAGGTTAAGCGTGCCCTGTGTGCTAAGCCTAAGGGTCATTCTGATGAGGCTGAGCTAAGTGCGCCATGCTACGCTAAGCCCAGACCCTCTTCTATTTTGAAAATTGTAGATTTAGGCTAAGCTCAGCATGCTGTGCTAAGCCTAATCTACAGAAAAATATTTTTTGTATCTTTAGGCTAAGTGTGCGTCTGCTGCGCTTAGCCCATGAGTAAAATTTTATAAGGCGTGCTAAGCCCAGCCGTCTGAGCTAAGCGCCCAGTTAAATTTTTGGTTTTATTTTTCTGTTTTGTTGAAAATAACCCTGATTAATGTTGTTGTTTGATCTTATATTTTCAGATGCATCAAAGAAGAGAAAGGCACCTGCCACACCTTCCTAGGTCCGATATGACCGATCCTGGTTCACTTCTCCTGATTCATATCTCTCCAGCACTTATATTTGAAGACATAATGCCATCAACACCAGCCATGGAGCCAGAGAAGCCCATTCTTCAGGATACACCAGCTGCTCCAGTGCTGGATTTAAATGAAGATCAGCCACAGGATGAGCAGGATGTTTAAATTCTATTTTGTTTTAATTTCTGCAAATCATGAACAATTTAGTTATTAGTTATTTAGTTGCTTTATGTTTCAGTCATTTAAATTCCAATTATTTTAGTGTTGATTGCTTGTACAAAAAGCTTGTTTGAACAGTGAACTAATTGATTATGATATTCAGCGGTGTGATTTCTTATGAATGAGGTGTTTGTGATTGATTTGAATGAGAAAATGTATGAATTGAGTGGATGGGAATGTATAGATTTTGTTTGATCAAGCTTGCAGCCATTAGAAGAAAAAAAAACATGTGATTAGAAGTATGATTGAAAATGTTAATCAGTTTGTCAGATTGATTGTGAAGGAATGCATTGACCGTATCCCGGTGAGAGTGTGATCCTTAAATTTTGAGAGAAATGACTATCATTTAGTACTGATTTTTGCATGAATCTCTTAAGTATGGATTGAATGCATGAATTGAGGATGATGAAGGCCATGTTTTGATTGTGATTGCTACTTAGCCAAAAGGCTGACCTTGTGCTTGAATGATTTATCCCTTGCACCCTGTTTGAGCTAAATGAATTATTGATTGATTGAACCTTAAGCCTATACAATGTTATCTCCTGCTACCTTGTCTTAGGTTGTAGGAGAGCATCATCCACAGAAAGCTTGGTTCAAAGTAAATTTGTCCCAAATTTGGGGAAGTAATTGCTAAGGTAAATTTATTCCAAAATTTGGGGGAAATACTGGGTAAAGAAATAAAATGGTCAAAACAGAGTAGCATATACACACTGTTTTCTGTATAAAAAAAACTGCAAGTATAAATAAAAATGTATAAAAGTGTGTGTGCTGCAAATCAAATCAATGGAAGCTAAGTGCTTAAATAAAAGGCAAGTATGGGGTAGGAATGAATAAAAAAGTAAAGGTTTATCTATGGATGAATGTTCTCCTAGAATCGAAGCTTTTGAATCCTAGAAAAACCATGATTTGTTGGCAGCCCAACCTCATTACAAGCCTAGAAAGTCCTTCGGATTCATTTTGTGTGTTTATTTTTGTATGGTATGAGATGATATGCAAAAGTTGGGACTTGTGTTAGTTGTTTATAATGGAATGAGCCTAAACACTTGAGCTTGAGTGAAACAATGACTGTGAGGCTTTGGTTGATGATTCTTTCCTTGATATCTACCATTCTCACTAGCTTATTTCAATTGTGACTCTAATTCATATGTTCCTATCTTTGAAAAGTTGCATGTTTGTAAAAAGCAATTGATTGAAGCATTCCATGAAATTCATTTCATATGATTGAATTTCTCTGTGAAGCAAACACCATTTGGATTGACCACTGTATTTTGTCACTTAAGGACAAGTGAACTGTTCTTTCTTTGCTTGAGGACAAGCAAAACTGTGAATTTGGGGGAGTTTGTTTGTCGTCTTATACGACTAACTTTTGTATAGAAAACATTTTCCAAAACTTGTATAGTTTCCCCAATTTATAGTTGTTTTGTAGGGATTTGTAAATAAATCTTGTTTTATTGTTCTAGCTATCGCTAGAGTATCTCCCATGTGATTTAATGATAAAATTTGCACAATATCAGGTCAAAAGAGACTAAAATCTTGAGGTGCTAAAGGGAGCAGTTGCGCTCAGCTCACCATTTGGGCTAAGTGCGCATCCAACGCTAGGCATAGCTTCAGCGCGCTTAGCACGACAGAAGAATCTGGCAGAGCATAAATATCAAGGCCGCATGCTAAGCGCGAGATCCGCTCGCTAAGCGCGACTAACTCGTGCTAAGTGCGAGGGTGGCACTAAGCACAACATCGCGGATTCAGAGCCTATTTAAAGCCTGTCTTGTGCAGAATTAGGGTACACAATTTTTAGCAAGCAGTACAGAATTCCATAGCAAGTACACCACAGTGCTAATTTCGAGATAGAAGCTCTGGAGGCAACAAAAGGAGCAGCTTTGCAGCGAAGCCTAGGGTTCTTCAATTAGAAAGAGATTAGTGAGTTGTAGAGTGATTGTGAGGTGCTGAGAAGACAAGGAGGGATCCCGCTTCTTGTGTAAGGAACAATTATTCTGTACTCTTAGTCTCATTTGTGTTAGGGTTTTTCTTTAATGGCTGGCTAAACACCCTTGTTGGGGATTTCTAAGGAACAACTGATGTAATTACTTTAATATCTAATTAATTGTGTTTTATGTGTTCAATGCTTCTTTCAATGCTTAATTTCTGCATGCTCTTGGTCTGATCACCCATTTTTGTGTACAATTAGGTGACTTTAGCATTGGAAAATGTATTGTTGCCTTAGAACTTGATAGAAGCAGGACTGAATAACCATATTACCAGGGATGGATTGTTGGGGTTTTGGTTTTCTGAATATGCTGCTATGATAATGCTTTATAAGTTAAGCCTAGTCTTACAAGAGGGATCAAGGTTTAGTATTTTAGGCTACAACATAGAACACAAAAGCATGATTGATTAGAGAAATATCTTCATATGCATAAGCTTGTTTGTTAGAAAGACCCAACGCTTTTTACCTATTGCTGTCAACTTTTACTTACTTGCATTTACTGTTTTTACCATAGAAGTAGTTTATTTCTATTTTTAACCATCGTTTATCAATGTTGTTCCAACAAAGCCTTACTTCTGAATAAAACTCTGTCTAATAAGCAAGTTCCTTGAGTTCGATACTCGGATCACTCCATTTTAATTTTAAATACTTGACGACCCGGTGCGCTTTTCAGTGTTTCATTTCCCTTGAATATATTTGTTGAAAATTGGAGAAAAAGGAACCATATGGGAAAATGAATATGTGCCCAAGTGTTCTACTAGAAACTTGCTTGTGTGAAGCCCATGAAGGTGGGTTGATGGGGCATTTTGGGGTCCAAAAGACCTTAGATACATTGAAAGAACATTTTTATTTGCCTAACATGAAGAAAGATGTGCAGAAATTTTTTGAGCGTTGTATTGTTTGCAAAAAGTCCAAGTCAAAGGTAATGCCTCATGGTTTGTATACCCTTTACCAATTCCGGATTCTCCATGGATTGATTTATCAATGGACTTTGTTTTAGGGCTACCTAGAACAAGTAATGGTAAAGATTCCATATTTGTTGTTGTTGATAGGTTTTCTAAAATGGCTCATTTTATTCCTTGTAGGAAATTTGATGATGCTAATCATGTGGTAGATTTGTTCTTCAAAGAAGTGGTGAAGGGTACTGTTTTCAAACATATTACGAGGGGGTACTATTTTTTACGTCTGCATGCAAGCCAAATCGTCCTGCACGCTGGCGATTTCACAAGGGAAGGGCACGTGGCTTCTCGCCACTGCCACTGGCAACAAAGCCAGTGGTTATCGCCACTTCCATTGGCGAGTCTAGCATGGACCAAACTCGCTGGTTTGACTGGCGAGTCCAGTATACGTAGGTGCACAGGCTAGTTGGGGCTGGCGCAGGGGTGCAGGGCACAAGAGTTGCAGAGGGAATTGCCATTATGACTAGCGACTTGTGCTTCGGGTATCGCCACTGGTGCTGGCGATTTGTGCTTCGTGAATTATAACCCCCCCCCCCCTCTCAAACGATAGCAAGCACACATTTTTCCTTTACGCTTTACACTTATGCTGGTGGCGAGAACTTTGGATTTCCTTTACGCTTGTGGTGCTAGTGGCGAGAACCTTTGGTGCATTTTCAGTTTTGTCAAAAGTTGGTATGTTATTTAATATTTTTTGTATTTTATTTATTTAGTTGTTTGTGTTCTAATAATTAAATTAGTTGTTTTAGATATTATAAAGTTTTTATGTAATAGAATAGTTTTAGGTATTGTAAGTTATTAGTTTTGTATAACTTATTTTTTGTTCTTAGTTTTATATGGTAGATTAGTTTTAGTTTTATATATTACGGTTAGTTTTAGTTATTGTAAGTTTGATATGTTATGTTAATTAGTTTTAGTTCTTAGTTATCTTAGTTAGTTTTAGTTGTTAGTTTTATATGGTACATTAGTAATAGTTTTAGTTTTATATGGTACGTTAGTTTTAATTTTAGTTTTAGTTATTGTAAGTTATTAGTTTTATATGTTAGTTTTAGTTTTGTATGCTATGTTAGTTTTAGTTTTAGGTATTTTAAGTTATTAGTTTTTGTCATACCCTAATTTCGTCCGGGGATTATTATTTGATGATATAGAACCTTTGATTGGCCGCTTTGAGATACTTGGCACCCTTTGTTGCACAATAAGTGAAGTCCCGAGACGTGCCGAAAATCAAAAGGAAGCAGGCTTACGCGATCCGTGAAAATTCCGTAATGTGACGAAAATCGAAAGGAGGTGTTTTTCGCAATCCGTGAATTTTCGTAACTTCTTCGAAAGCTAAAAAAGAGTAAATACATAATCCGTGAAGATTCATAACCTTGCAGAAGGAAAATAAGTATCGTTACGAAATTCGTAAAGTTTCGTAACGTTACGGAAAAAGAATTACCAAAAAAAGGTAAAGGGATGTATTTAGTAAAATGGGGGGTGCAAATAGTAATTTTCGAATCTGGCCCCTTCTAGAGTTTCTGGGCAATTTCTTGCTTAAGGTTGCCCCCCATTTTGTTGAAAAATGGGATTCCGGGGCTTCCGGGACACCCGTAATGCTTCCGTAAAATTCTCATAACCCTAAATAAGAATATTTAACCTAATACGGGTGAGAGGGAAGAGAAAAAAAGAAGAAAATTAAGTCCTATATGCTTCCGTAACTTTTCCGTAAATTACGAAAGAAGGGGGGTGAACTTATCAAAATTGGTGGGGGTGCAAATAGCAATTTTGAAATTTTGAGTTGGGCCTTCTAGAATGTTGTTTGGAGCTGGGTTGCTTCCGCGCCTGGGCGAGCTGGGCGGCAACCTCCTCCCCCTTTTTCCTATAAATAGGCTGATGGGGGTTGTTCTAAGGAGCTCGAAGGCCCCTGGTGAGGTATTTCAGCTGTTTTGGGTTAAAAAAATTGTTTCCGTGAAGAAAATCCAAGCCGAGGTGCTTCCGTAACGCTTCTGAGAGGTTTCCGTAAGCAAATCCGTGAAGGTTTTCCTCCGTTATTCATCATTCTTCGTTTTCTTCAGTCTTCAACGGGTAAGTACCTCAAACCGAGCTTTTCAATTCATTCTATGTACCCGTGGTGGTCCACATTTTGTTTCATGTATTTTTATTCTCGTTTTCATTCGCTTTCTATACCCCCTTTTGACGTGCTTCAGTCATTTATTTGAGTCATTTCTCGCCTAATCTAAAAATAAAATAAATTTCCACCGATCATTTGAATTGTATCATCCGTTAATTTCGGTTAAAATGAATTCTGACCGTTCGGTCGTGCCGTAACCACGTTGGAAATAAAAAAAGAGGTAAAATAATGATATAATAATCAAAAAATATCTTTTAGTAAAATGAAGCACAAAAATCAATTGGATGTTTTCTCTTTGAGATTTCTCATTCTTAATTGAATTGACTAATAACTAAAGCGAAACTAAGGCTAAAATCAACTCGCCTAGTCAAGCTCGTCCACAAAAAATAGGGTTTTGAAAGTTTATCATTTCAGTTTCATACCAAGTAAAATGGATCATTTTTAAGGTCCAACGCCTTAAAATGATCACCTTTCAAGTAAAAAGAATCGCTTGATTCACGCTTAAGAAGAACTACGTAGGTCTGATTTCCTCTTTGATGGAGAGTACGTAGGAGCAAGAGCCCCGCTTTTGTCGACCTCAAAAAAATAAAAAGAAATAAAAGTTAAGATAACACAATTCCACAATTCTAAAAAATAGGTTGTTGTCCTTTGAGACAAACGTGAGAGGTGCTAATACCTTCCTCAAACGTAAATACAACTCCCGAACTTAGAATTTTCATTTTGACCGGTTTCCTTCGGTTTTTCCGACGTTTTCCACAAATAAACGTTGGTGGCGACTCCGCGCATCTTTCCTCCTTTGGAAAGCGCACCCGTGAGCCTCGCCTTCGCTCGCCTGTAAAAGGGCACGTTGCGCTAGTTGGCGACTCCACTGGGGACTATTTTTGTGAGTTAGGCCTATTTTAAGGAATTGTGGATTTGTGAAACTTCGTGTGTGCATTTGTTGAACTGTGTAAAATGTAAATAACTGTTGTCTATTTCGCATTCTTTACACTGCATTCTAAGCACCCACGGGTTTGAGTAAAAAAGGGGCCCTATACCCGGGTTCATGGGAATTTAAGGAGTGGAGGTGAATCTATCATCATGCTAGGTCTCCGACTTGCTTGATAATAGTGAAACCTCGTCTAGAGCTTTCTCTCTTTATAATGTGTTGTCGCTGGTATTCCATACCGCCACAATATTATTATCTTGAGTGATGATACCTCTAGAAAACAGTCGTGTGAGTTATGAATTGTTAGGGAGTAGTTATTAGAGACCCCTAGATATTGTCCCGTAGGTTCCCAAATAGGGGCAAAGAGCAAACACGCTCCGTGCCATTCGTTCTCATGCATTTTTTGGTAAATAGCACTAGTTTATAGTTTTGCTAGTGATGTTTGGTTTCTTTAGAGTAATACGTAACCTTTTTAATACTACGTTGAGGCGCCATCATGCCCAAAACGTAGCATTAAATTTGGATATCTGCAGTCTCGTATGTGTGAATTACCCCTTTGTGTTGTTTTCTTTCCGTTTCATGCATGCGCATCTGCATCATACCGTCACACATGCGTTGTATGTGGGTCTTGTCTTTTGTCATGGGAGGCCGGAAGATCCATATCGTCTTCTTAACTGCACACATGGGGCACTGCACCCCCGAATGCGCAAGTAAGGAGAGATGATTTTCCGGACTCTCGTGTCCGTAAATGCATTCATATCATGCATCGCATAAGCATCTCTTCATGGCATCATAACGAACATATCGTTCCTACATTTGTCCGTTATCATATTCCAGCATCACATTTTGCATGAGTCATTGCATCATCATGCATATGCATTCAACAAACTTTTTTTGATCTACAAATTGCATACTAATTGTTTTCATGTTTGCTCATGCATGACCCTTGTGTTTTCCCCTACAAGACAAAAACAAAAAAGAAAGCGCAAAAATTCACGCTGCATTCTTAGTTGCATATATTCGGTACCATGAGCCAAACCATATTGGGATCATAAACCCATTTCACTTAAAAACAAAATGATTGAACATGGTACCTAATGCATGGTTAACTAAGAAAGGATGTTTCTTCGGGCATCTCAATCTCATAATTACATTTTCCATGCATAGCATGCATATTCCCGAGTCTTTCATCCCTATGAATTGTTGATGAAGTATTGGCGATCAAAATTGCCATTCCCTGGGTTATGGGGTTGAACTAAGCTCGTGCTTTTACGAAAAGGTTCATCGAGTCAAGTTGAAGTATGGAAGTAACCATCTTAAAAAAAAAAATTGGGGCAAAAGATGGATCGTGTGACATCGCTGTTTCGTCTACTGCCAAACACATTTAGGGCTGTCGATGTCCCTGTTACTTCCAGTTTCACCTTGACGAAGATGTCATGGACCATGTTGAAAATCTAAATTGATTCAACCCCATATCCTGCGTAAAAATTCACAATACTTCAACTAGGCATCATTCGCATACATCCATGTTGTTCATTGGTTGCATTGCTCATTGCATTCTTTCCTTGAAAAAAAAAGGAACTTAATCATTGTTATAAAAAAGAAAAAGAATGCACTTTACGATGCCCTCACCGAACCTAGATAGAGCTAGAGTAATGGGTGAAGTAGAGGAGGTACAAGAGAAGATGAAGGCTGACATGGAGGCCATGAAAGAGCAAATGGCCATGATGATGGAGGCCATGATGAGCGTGAAGAAGATAATGGAAGCCAATGCGGTTGCAATTGCCACTACCAGCGTTGTTGCTAAGGTGAACCTGATGTCCCCATCCGGCATCAACCAAATGAATCATCCAACCTCAGATATGGTAGGCAAAGATTTGGGAAGTACGGGCGGCCCCCATGATGTGCAAATTCAAAACGAGCACGCCTTCCCGCCATATGGCTTGCCTCTCAACTATACGCCACCCAATGTGGCGTACACTCCCAATAAAAATGCCAATAACTCCACTTCTATACCCATTGAGAGCCAACAACCCCAAACTGATCATGCACATGTCTCTTAAACCATGGGGGAGACACATGAAATTCCCCATCATAATCTAGCCGACTTCGAGCCTTGGCTCGGATATGCCACTGAAGGGCAAGCAGTTGGTGGTATACCCCTACAAAACCCTTTGGAGTGCCCTCAGCATCACCCACAACTACACCTCTTGCATTCCATAACAAGTAAAAACTCTCGTGCTATGGCAGAAATGGGAAAGTTGGATCATCTAAAGGAGAGGCTCAGGGCCATTGAAGGAAGTGAAGATTATGCCTTTGCTAACCTGGAAGAGTTGTTCCTAGTACCCAATATCATCACCCCTCCCAAGTTCAAGGTGCTGGACTTTGACAAGTACAAGGGGATTACTTGCCCCAAGAACCATCTAAAGATGTATTGTCGGAAGATGGGGGCATACGCAAAGGATGAGGAATTGTTGATACATTCCTTCCAAGAAAGTCTTACTGGGGTAGTTGTTACCTGGTACACTAACTTGGAACCTTCCCGAGTCCATTCCTGGGAGAACCTAATGGTTGCCTTCGTTAGGCAGTGTCGGTATAATGGCTTCGGATAGGATGCAACTACAAAACATGTGCAAAAAGGGGGCACGAATCCTTCAAAAGAATACGCCCAAAGGTGGAGAGACCCGGCAGCTCAAGTGGCACCTCAATGACGAAAAAATGATGACAATGATAGTAGACACATTACCAGTATTCAACTATGGAAAATGGTGGGTTACACTCCTTCAAGCTTTGCGGATTTGGTCTTCGTCGGTAAATCTGATCATCATGCTTTGATAAATGCAAAAAAAAAAAAAAAAACTAGGGCAAATGAAGAGGGTGAGAATGAGGGAGAAGCCCATGCTTTGACTGTCATTCCTATACAGCCAAGTTTCCCACCAACCCAACAATGTCATTACTCAGCCAATAAACAAACCTTCTCCTTACCCACTGCCCAGTTATCGACAAAGGCCATCCCTAAATCAACCACAAAGTCTGTCTACTACACTTCCAATGACGAACATCACCTTTAGCACAATCCAAAAACACCAACCAAGAAATGAATTTTGCAGCGAGAAAGCTTATAGAATTCACCCCAATTCCAGTGTCCTATGCTGACTTGCTCCCATATCTACTTGATAATTCAATGGTAGCCATAACCCCAACCAAGGTTCATCAACCTCCATTTCTCCAAGAATACGACTCGAACGCAATGTGTGTTTGTCATGGAGAAGCCCCGTGGCATTCCATTGAGCATTGTAGGGGCTTGAAGCGTAAGGTGCAAGGTCTAATTGATGCGGGCTGGCTGAAATTTGAGGAGAATCACGTGTAAATCCTGACATTGACAAGAGATGCCACACATGGGGCAATTTTGAAAGCTGTTGTTAGATGTCTCTAATGACTCATCAGGATTTTCAAGTTTGTACCATTATTGTAAACCACAGTTACAATGAAATGGATGAAGTTGATATCTTTGTCCCTCATCCTCTCACAAGTGCATCTTTGCTTATTCAACTTTCACCGGAATGTGGGTGCAAGCCATTGATCTGTTTGCTCAAGCGACCTGTGCTCCTGAGTTTGGACTTTCAAGACCGTTCAATCAGAGATTACTCATCTTGCACGTAGTTGGGGGCGCCATAAAACAACGAGTAAAGTTCAAAACAAATAAGTTTCAAAATAAAAATAAAAAAAAGTGTTCAAAAAGAAAAAAAGCAGTTGATTGACTGTGTTTTCAAGACGTTCATGTGACCTCATTTTATCATCCTGGAAAGTTTGTCTTTTTAGAGAGAAGTGAGTTATCAAGAATAGGATGTTGGAAAAATGGCCTCAGAAGGGGGGGGGGGGGTTAAATTAAGATACAAAGACTATTCCCCAATTAAACTTTCACTCTCTCTTTTCAGATTAACAATGCACACAGGGACAACCCTTCCCTTGTGTTCAAGAATCCCCTACAAAAAGAGACCCACGATCTCTTAATCCCTTTTCAGAAATAAGAAGAAGAGAAGAAGAGGTCTCTCTTAAAAGAGATGGATTGTACAATGAAGATCAATCAAAATTCTTTATTGAATATGCAAGTGGTTGACCAAGGAATCTTTTGAGAGGATAAAGACATTTCAGTTTAGAAAAACTCTTAATCTTTTGAGGATAAAACTTTTTGGGCAATGAAAACTCTCTTTAAATTCGTGTTTCCAAGTCACATATAAATAGACCTTTGATGGCCGTTCATAAACCATTTGAATAGATGTGACTCCTGGGAATTATATTCTAAAAATCGCCTCTGGTAATCAATTACAAGACTTGTGTAATCGATTACACGTTATAAATTTTGAATTCAAATTTCTAGTGACTGTTATAAACATTTTCAACTGCTGGTAATCGATTACCAGAGAGCAAATCTCAATTTGAAATGATAGAATTCTTTGGTCAAACCTTTTGTATTTTCAATTTGGAAACTTCTTCCTAAAGATTCTAGAGATCAACTTGATCATATATCTTGATTTTCTTGGATTCTTGTCTTGAGTAAAACTTAGAAGCACTTGATCCTTTAGCATCATCAAGACATCAAAACATCTTGCTTCTACATAGGAGTCATTTGACTTAATCCATCAACTGAAAGATCCTTCAACTATTTCTCGTCCTTGGAAAATTCTTTTTGCAAGAATCAACTGCATCTTTCATTCTTCCTCACTACGAGGTTGAGAAAACAAGACAACAATTGGTACCTCTAAGCCCTACACTAGGGCAATGAAAGGCCCCATGCATAAGCCTCAAACGAACCTAGGGGAAGATTAGAAGTTCTCACCCAATAGGTTCCTTGCTACAAGGTCATGACGAAAGACAACGATTATACCTCAAAGCCCTACACTGGGGCAATGAAAGGCCCCATGCATAAACCTCAAGCGAACCTAGGGGCAGATTAGAAGTTTTCACCCAATAGGTTCCCAGCTACAAGGTCATGGCGAAAGATAACAATTGGTACCTCAAAGCCTTACACTGGGGCAATGAGGGGCATCGTGCATGAGCCTCAAGTGAACATAGGGGCAGATCAAAAGTTCTCACCCGTCGATGTTTTTAAACAAGAAAAAAAGGGGGGAGACAAGCCCTAAAATTTCAATAGATTGATTAAACGCCAAACGGCTCCATTGTCGTCACTCCAAAATGGTCAAGTGACTAAATCAAACAGAATATACACTCTGAGGGAGTTCCCGGAGAGATTTGCAAAAGATAGGATAAGGTTGCATGAATTATTACCTTTTTCAAAAGGACAGTCAATCTGTGTTTTCTAAAAAAATTAAATCAAAATCAAAATCACAAAATAGGGAAAGAATGCCCTGAACATTGTACAACTTTCCATTGCATTGCATTGTTTCATGTGCGGTCAGCATTACCAAATTTCACAACAAAGGTTGCATGCGTCTGCATCCCTAAAAATCATGTTAACTGCATAGATTTCCTACATCTCGTGTCCAATCTTTTTGGATGACCTGCCCTCTCGATGAGTCGATCTCTTGCTTTCTCATAAAGGTGGACCCTTGGGTACTAGTACCTATCACCTTTAGAGGACTATATGTCCTCGCCTGCAGAGGGCTACACGCCCTCGCCTTTAGAGGGCTACGCGTCCTCATTTTCAGTGTGCTCCATATCCACACCTTAAGAGAATATAAGGTCCTTTGCCCTTAGATGCTTAACCGAGACTTGCGCTCCCGGTTAAGGGGCCAGTAGTTTCCTTTTATCGGTTCCGGGGCCACCCCTTGATATTGGAGGGCAACCAACTGTGCGAGCACATCCAGAGAGGGAGACTATCACGCATCTACTATGCATACCGGGGCAAGATTTCACCCGTGCCGCTGCAAAAAGATGAGTGCGAATCATGTGTACCAACATGACCAATCTTACGTGGATATGGATGACGTTGCTATTTAGCAACATTCTGCTAAGCGACCACAATGCCAATCTTCACCTACAGATGTATCGGTTGGTCTGTGCCGTCATGACATAGGTAAGTATGCACATGGCTCAATTGATTTCTGATGTCATCTATTGTTTGTAGGGATCACGCCCACAAGACGCCCAGTGGACCCGAAGAAGTCCAACAGGGCCCTGGGGTTTCCAGCTCTGGTTACGGGCCTCTATAGTCCTATAGGGTGCCCGTTCCCCCGGCAAGGTCACGTCATCATGGCATAGGTAAGTATCCACATCGCTCAACTGATTTCTGATTTCATTTATTGTTTGCAAGGATCACGCCTGCAAGACACCCAGTGGACCCAAATAAGTCCAGCAGGGCCTTGGAGTTGTCAAGCTCTAATTACGGGTCTCTATCAGTTCTACGGAGTGCCTGTCACCTCCAGCAAGGGCATCAGGCCCCCTACTAATCGAGCTTTCATCAAGAAGTACTGCGTCCCCAGGCAGGCATAGGGCGAAATATCACAACAGCCTGGGGATGGCCGGCAGCGGGCAACAGACACACCGCCATCACCTCTAGAGTTCGCCTCAGCTCATCCACAAAAAGGTTAGAGCGTTGCTTACGACCCATGGCTGACCAATAGGCAACTAAGTCCAGAGCCAAAGGTAAGCAAAGTACTAGGTCCGTGACCGACAAGCCATCAAGCGTCCAGCTCAAGATGTTAAAGAAGCGCTACTAGGAGGCAACCTAGTACCTTTTAAATCTCTGCTTGTTATTTGATCACCTTTGTTTCTCAAGTCATAGCAGGACACACCTAGTTGCTCATGATCCTAGGAATTTAAATAAAACAAGCACAAGCTCGGAAGGTAGTCATACCTCACAATATATATATATATATATATATATATATATATATAGTCATACCTCACAATATATATATATATGTTTAGGTTGAAAGATACCTTGGATATGCATGTATGTAGCAAAAAAAATACTTCACAATATATATATATATATATATATATATATATATATATATATATATATATATATATATATATATATGTATGTATGTATGTTTAGGTAGAAAGATACCTTGAATATGCATGTATGTAGCAAAAATACTTCACAAAATATATATATGTATGTTTAGGTAGCAAGATACCTTGGATATGCATGCATATAGCAAAAATATCTCACAAAACATATATATGTATGTTTAGGTAGCAAGATACCTTGGACACGCATGTATATGGCAAAATACCTCACAAAATATACGTATGTTTAGGTAGCAAAATACCTCAAAAAAAAAGAGAGAGAGCAAAAAGAGAGCGAGCAAGAAAAGAATAAAAAAAAATAATAATAAAAAAATAATAATAAAAAGTTGTCTAGCTAAAAAACAACATGCTTGTGAAAAGAGATGACTTCCAACTTTTCTTTGAAAAAAATTTGCTGATCATAACTAGTTTTTGAAAGAATGTGTATACACCTGAAGGGTGAATGCTGTGAAAATTTTCCCGGACGCCCAAAATGGACTCGAATGAATGCACAAATTGATAAAAGAACGTATTTTGGAAATACTGGGTTGACTTAAAATAGGGAAAATGAATCCTGAGCCCTAGTGTCACATGACCATAAAAAACTTGATGCTTGAGTATCCACATAGGTGCATGCATGACCAGTTTTGCATAAAATTTCCTAATCATCATTGTTGCATGTGTATCATAGAAATAATGTGGGACGTCCCCTTTATCCCCGAACCACTGGCCAAACCCTGACATATATCGTGACCAGCCGTTCTACAAGCCTTGAGCCAAAATCCCAACATACCATAAACCTTGACCCAGGGTGAGAATGTCAATCCTTGCCCTCGGAAGAAAACGCAAAGAGAAGGAAAATTCCCAATCCAAGAAAGGGAGAAGACACAAAAAGAAAAGAAAATTCCCAAACCAAGAAAGGGAGGAGACACAAAAAAGAAAGAAAATTCCCAATAAAAGAGTGGGAGAAAGAAAAAAAAAAAAGAAAGAAAAATTCTCGATCAAGGATCGGAAGAAAAAGAAATATGCAGAAAGGTCTTTGGACTAGACAATATCTGAACAATACAGAATTGTCACCAAGTAAACAAAAAAGGAAACCATGACCCAAAGTGGCCCTCTCCCTTTGATTGCCAACCAAAATCATGTGCGCTAGCGACTTTCTTGCCCCGCACTAAACAAAAACAGAAAAGGAAAAGGCAGAAACACTCAAAGCCAAATTTCCCACCAAGAAAAACAAACCATTCCCAAGAAAAAGTCCTATTGACCCATGATCACGCATGTAATCTTTGATTTGATAGGAAATGATTTGCAAAATCAAGTCATGACATATCTATGGTTCGGAATTAGGATAAAACACTTACCTGTGTGAGATTGATACACTTTGAGTGATTTTCTCCTATCTTTGTTGGACCCAGTGTTTCCTCTAAATGGTCATTTAGAAACGAAATGCTAACATCCAAAATCTCATTTATGGTTATGAGAAAATTTCATCAGCATACTCTCCTTCCCCGATAGACACATTGTTTTTCATCCAAAAAACATATGTTGCTCTGATCAGTTAGACGTTTTGTCTCTTTACTAAAGTATGTTCGCATTTTGGTGAAGAAAACACCGAGACTATTTTTAGTCTCACAGTTATCAACAACTGCGTAGGTCTGAGTTCCTCATCACAAATTGAGGATACGTAGGAGCAAAAGCCCTGCTTTTGTCGACCACCCCACTTTTTGTTACCGTGACCCAAGAGTCTGGTGGCATGCGGAGCCACATGACCGTGGGATCCCCAATTTGTTAACGTTTGTTTCGTTTTGATTAACTTTTGTTTTGTACATACATATCGTTTGAGTCGTTACGTTAGTACTTGTTTCGTTGTTGTCAATAGTGTCTGTTGAAATTCCGAAATCGCGTAGAATTTTTCATTTAGGAATGTCGTCCTAAAAATAAAATGAACCAAAATCATGATAAAAAAGAAAGAAGTGTTGTGAATAAAATGTCTGCGTATATAAAGAAAAAGGAAAATGTGCATAGAAGGGTTTTTTATAAAAAATACGTGTAGAGAAATTCTTGTGTGTGTGAACAACGAGTGTATATAAAGAAACTTTTGTATGAACCATAGGTGTGCGTTGGAGAAAAACGAAAAGGATCTTTTGAATGTAAATAGTCTTTGATCGTGTGACGTAAAGAGAGAGAGTTCCAATGCGTATACAGAAAAAGTTTGTCATGTATAAGAGTGTAGATATACAAAAGAAAATTTCTTCATAAAGGACCACAGGTGTATAATTTTGTGAATATATAAAGATGAAACAAAAAGGAAAAAGAAAGAAAGACCGCGAAGGTCGACATGTTATAGTTAAGAAGTATAAATCATTCGTAGAGAGCAAACATATCTTCTGGAAACATGGGACTGATGCTAAGAGTTTATTTTCCGGAATAAACCGAGATAAGAATGGATGAATTCATTGAACTGATGAAAGAACATAATTTGGAAACATTGGGTCTGTTTGTGTAAATTCCCAACCGTAGTATCACAATGCCATAAACGGGATGCTTGAGTGCCCACCTGGCTGTAGCCATGACTAATTTTGCACGTTGTTTTCAAATCATCATTGTCACGCGTGCCTTATGGAGTGATCTGGGAGTTCGGCCCGAGACCAACACCTTGACACCCAAATTTGTTTCGCCCCAGATATCAAGATTGGGTTCCCACGATAAAAGACCCCATTGAAACACAACCTTAGACCTTTTTGAACCTGGGCCTATAAAAAAGAATCCTCATTCCTTCCCCGAAGCAAAGGACAGCGGAATCTCCTCAAGGGAGAGCGAATAGAATGCTAAAACCCGATTTCCCAAAGAAAGGGATGGGGAAGGAGAAGTGAAAAGAAAGAAAAAGAAAGAAAGAAAAAGAGAAAAAATGAAAATAAAGAAAAGAACAAAAGAAAGAAAAGGAAGGATTCCCGATCAAAGATCGAAAGGAAGTAAAAAGGGAAAAGAAGCAATTCTCGATCAATGAAAGAAAGAGAACGGAAGATCTTCAGACCAGATAAATTTTCGGCAAGGTAAGTGACTGCCGGCAAAGGAAAACTCATTTTTTATGTCTCTTCCCTTCAGATTGCCATTCAAGGTCGTTGTCGACTGGCGATATCCCACCCCACCTGAACAAAGAGGAAAAGACCGAAACACCCAGCTTCCTCTCCAAAAAACACTACCCTTGAGAAAATCCTATTGGACCGTTGCCTCGTGCGTAAGCTTATCTAATTCACAATATTATTTCATATTTGTTCATAATCATTTTCACAAAAATTAAATCTAGCACTGTGCATTGACTCCTTAATTAAACAAATCGATAAAGGAAGACTTACTTTACGTAATGCTTTTGTTGAGCTTATGTTGTTGAAGTTCGACCAAAATATTAATATAACATTTCATTTTAAAAAATAAACACCTTAATTTCTACTCATAGTGATTCTATCCAATTTATATAAGATTGTCTCCATAATAATTCTATTCAACTCAAATAAAATTGTCTCACGTGAATAAAGAAAAATATTTATTTCAAGTCATTTTTACATGAATTATGATAAATTCATGCCCCAATGTGAGGTTCACAAGAAACAGTGATTGAAAAAAAAAGATAAATAATCTATCAGGAAAACAAGAGAAAATTAATAATAATAAAAAAGAAAATAAATTAGAAAAGAATATGACAAAAAAAAAAAGTGCAGGCTAATTTTAAGGACTGTAAAAAGAAATATTTTTGAGGAATATTTTTTAATCACTCAAATAATAGCTTTCCTTTACAAACCTCAACTTTTTCCTTGGTAAAAACAATTCGTTTTCTTATCACATTACATTACAATTATATCAGTTTTTATCTATCTTCTCTTCCTATCTCTACGTTGAAGAGATTTTACACCAAATAATTCTATTTTTTTCTTTTTTATACAAAAATCCAGCTAGAATTTGATAAATTAATATTGACTCCTTTAAACATGTAGTTTTTTTTATTCCTTTAAACGTGTTGCTGATCTCTGTGTATACCTACTGATCGTAACATTCAACTTAATTAATCTTATTCAATTTAAAGTCTTTTTTTTCTTTCTCAAATCATAGTCAAGTCACTTATCACGTTTCCTTCTCGTGACCTTATATTGTTCTATCCCATGAGTTCTTCAATGGCCCGAAGCCAACTTGTAAAACTAGTCATTTAGTCAAATAAAATGATTTCAAGCTTAGGTATCTTTTCTTGGTCATGACTTTAATATAATTATTGGAAATTAAAACTTTGCACATATAGTATCGTGATATGAATATACTGGTTGGTCTAAAGATAAAATAATTAAAAAAATGACTCGACGAAATGAAATAATAGAAAGAAAAACTAATGTTTTGAGAATATTGGTGTCATATAACTTACTTCTTACATGCATGTTATACATTTTTAATTTGATCAAATTTATTGTTTTATATGGGATGATTAGAGCAAATGAAATATAAAAAAAAAAAACAAGTGTCTTTGGAAGGTCTGTATTAGCAAAAGTATTTAATATCAATAAGACTACATATTATTTTAAAAAAAAGGTTTAGTATTAGAAAATCCTGAATTGTAATTCTAAAAGGCAATCTTGAAGTTATAACTTTTTAATTAAAATCTAAAATTTATTTCTGCACCTAACAAGTTTTCCTTGGAAATACTCTAATAATATAATCTGACTAATATAAAGGGAAGAGCTGGTGTAAAACAGGTGTAAAATGGAGAGATGTCAAGAATTTGAGAAGAGGGGGCGTAGTTCATTCACCGCATCCAATGGAGAGAACAACTTAACTAAGAATTAATATTACACAACAGAGGCACCCTTAGTTCTTCTCTTCAATGTTCAAACAATATGACAAAATTTATATGATTCATCACCTTTTGTTTAGAAATGGATATCTACAAAAATACGATAACCAAGACTCTGTGTCAATAAGATTATACATTTTGCTTACACTTAAAAAAATTAATTACATGTGTGTAATCACACTACAAGCCTAAACAACTCCATTCAGGAGTAAAAAAGTAATAAACACTTCTCATCTCAGAAATAACTTTTCACACTTAAGTAATCTTTCGCATGTATATATAAATTTCTTACTCTTTGTTGTTTCACTGGTTGATACATCATGAGAACATTTTTTTTTTAAAATAATGGTGGTGCAACTTCTTCTAAGAATAAAACTAGCTAGTTAATTTTCACATTTTCAAAACGGTTAAAATTTTGAATTTATTATTTTAAGAGTCAAATATTAATTTCAAATAATATAACAATAACCTATATTTTTTTTTTTGACAATTACAAGAATGACCTACCTATGTATGAGAATCACCATAACTTTGAGAAAATATTAATTTAATAAATTTCTTTCATTAGCAAATAATTTTTTGTTTTTTATTTTAACTTTTTTTGGGTAAAGTGCTGAATATTTATTGACTCAAAGAAGAAGCAAAAATTGTCACTAAAATTTTTAACTTGTGATGTTACAAACTATAAAAAGAAACACAGGTCATTAACATAATGTGGAATAACAAAAATCAAATTATAGCTCCAGTTATTAACATGAAAGAGTTGTCTTGTTTTGGTTCTTTCAAGCTCTCACTCTCTCTCTAGATGGTGTATCAGATGAATTGGAAGAGATGAGCTATGGGACCAAATACATGTGTTATATATAGATATTCTACCATCAAGAATGCATTTAGTAGTCATTACCACTCATTAGTGGTAATTACAACCCATTAGTGATCATTACCACCCATTAGTAGCCATTCAATTTGGCTTCTCAATTCCAAAACTAATGGAATCTTTCATTTTCCAAAATGTTTGAGACCAAAATTATTACATTCTCCCACTTGTTTCAAACATTTTGACTCAATGCTCAATCTTCTTAAGAAATGAATATACGAATCATAGTGATAGTTCCTCTTATGACGAGTAATATCATCCATGTATTACAATATGCTCAATTTCCCAAGCAGTATACTCAAAGTGGTAATAAAACTTAATGAATAATTTCAATGTTTATTCTTGGTCTAAAACATAATTTTTCTCAAGTAAATCAATGTGCACCTAAATATGAGAAAATATCACAATATAAAAGTTTCATTTTTAACATGTAATTATACAATCATAAAGTGGAACCAAGTCTCATTCTTTCTACATGATCCTTAAATTTAAATGGTGGCATGCCCTTAGTTAAAGGATCAGCGATCATTAACTCAGTGCTTATATGCTCAATGACCACTTTCTTGTCTATTACTCTTTCTCTAATGGCTAAGTACTTAATGTCAATGTGCCTACTTTGACTTCCACTTTTGTTATTCTTAGCCATAAAGACAGCAGCTGAGTTATCACAAAAAATTCTCAAAGGCCTTGAAATAGAATCAACTATCTTCAGCCTAGAAATGAAACTCTTAAGCCATACAGCATGTGATGTAGCCTCAAAACAAGAGACAAACTCAGCTTCCATGGTAGAAGTAGCAGTCAAAGTCTGCTTAACACTGCTCCATGAAATAGCTCCACCAACCATCATGAAAATGTACCAAGATGTTGATTTGCGAGAGTCAACACAGCCAGCAAAGTCTGAGTCGGAATAACCAATCACATCTAGATTGTCTGTCTATCTATACATAAGCATGTAATCTTTGGTCCCTTGAAGGCACCTCATCACTTTCTTAGTAGCTCTCCAGTGGTCAATACTTTGATTACTCTAATATCTTCCTAACATTCCAACTGCAAAAGCAATGTCCGGCCTTGTCCATACTTAAGCATACATGAGGCTTCCAACAACTGAAGCATAAGGAATGTTTTTCATTTGTTCCCTCTCAAAGTCATTCTTTGGGCATTGGTTCAAATTAAACCTATCACCCTTCACAATGGGAGCAACACTTAGTGAACAATCTTTCATCCAGAATCTCTCTAGAATTTTGTTAACATAGGTTTCCTGTGATAGACCCAAAATACCTCGAGGTCTATCTCTATGAATCTTAATGCCGATGACATAAGATGCATCACCCATATCCTTCATATCAAAATTCTTAGAGAGAAATTCTTTCACCTCATGTAGCGAACCTCGATCATTGGCTGCAAGTAAAATATCATCTACATATAAAACAAGAAAACATATTTTACTTCCATTGACCTTGTGGTATGTGCATTGATCCATAAGGTTTTCATCAAAACCAAATGAAGAAATTAACCCATGAAACTTAAGGTACCACTAACGGGAGGCTTGTTTTAAACCATATATAGATTTATTAAGCTTGCAAACCAAATGCTCACCACTACTAGAGGAGAAGCCTTCAGGTTGTTTCATATAAACCTCCTCCTCTAAATCACCATTAAGAAAAGTCATTTTCACATCCATTTGTTGCAACTCAAGGTCAAAATGAGCAGCTAATGCCAAGATAATACGAAGAGAATCTTTCTTAGATACTAGACAAAAAGTCTCTCTATAGTCGATTCCTTCTTTTTGAGTAAATCCCTTAGCAACAAGTGTTGCCTTGTATCTCTCAATGTTGCCTAATGAATCCCTTTTGGTCTTAAAGATCCATTTACATCCAATGGCCTTTGCCCCATTAGGCAACTCTACAAGGTTCCAAACTTTGTTACTCTGCATGGAATTCATCTCATCCTTCATGGCATTATACCATAAATTTGACACTTTACAACTAATGGCTTGATCAAAAGTTTCGGGATCATTTTCAACTCCAATATTATAATCAGATTCTTGCAAATATACAATATAATCACTAGGAATAGCTAATTTTCTTACTCTAGTAGACCTCTTTAATGCTGCATCAAAATTTTCTTGGGGATCATGTTGTTGAACTAGTTGTTAATCATTTTCAGGAATTTGATGATCAACTTGATCTACTAGATTATCAGCAACAGGTTGTGGAATGCCAATCATGTGTTGTTCATCATCCCTTTGAACTTGAGCGGTATGAATTACAACCAATCTTTCACTTGATGTGGAAGGTTGAGACTCTATATAATCAATTTCAAAACCGAAGTCCCTCAATTGATCACTCCCACTGATCAAGTCATTTTCAAGAAACTTGGCATTTCTTGATTCCACAATCCTAGTAATATGATATGGACAATAAAACCTATAACCTTTAGACCTTTTGGCATATACAATGAAATACCCACTAATAGTCCTCGGGTCAAGTTTCTTCTCTTATGGGTTATATATTCTCACCTCAAACAGACAACCCCAAACACACATATGTTTGAAACTCGGTTTCTAACCTTTAAACAACTCAAAAGGTGTCTTTGGGATAGCCTTGGTTGGAACACGATTTAATATATATACACTATTGTCTTTAGTGCTTCAGCCCACAAGGATTTAGAAAGATTGGAGTTGTTAAGCATACTTCGCACCATGTCCAATAATGTTCGGTTTCTTCTTTCTGCCACACCATTCTGATTTGGAGAATCAGACATAGTGTATTGGGCAACAATCCCATGTTCTTGAAGAAACTTTGCAAAAGAACCAGGTGTTTTTCCATTCTCAGTATATCTGCCATAGTATTCTCCACCTCTATCTGATCTCACTATTTTTATTTGCTTGTCACATTGGTTCTCAACTTCTGTCTTAAAGACTTTGAAGGCATCCAATGCTTCATTTGTGTTATGAAGCAAATAAACATTCATATATCCTGAATAATCATCTATAAAGGTGATAAAAATATTTCTGACCATATGCATCCATATCTGGACAACAAATATCAATATGAATTATTTCTAATATGCTTGAACTCTTGTTAGCACCATTCTTAGACATGTTGGTCTGCTTACCCTTAATGCATTCCACACAAGTCTTAAAGTCAGCAAAATCTAGAGTATTGAGTACTCCATCTTTCACTAACCTTTTAATCCTCTCAATGGAGATATGTCCTAATCTTCGGTGCCATAACATAGAGGAATTCTCATTAATATTACACCTTTTAATACCAGTTTGAACATGCATTGAACTATAAGTGGCATAATTTTGTAAACCAAGAAGATAAAGACCATCAGACAAGATACCATTCCCAACACATTCAGAATTATAAAATAACTCAAATGATGTGTCTTTAAAATTAAAGGAATATCCAAAAGGTACAAGTCTAGAAACAGAAATCAAGTTTTGAGAAAAAATTGGTATATAAAAGGTCCTTTCTAATTTTAAAATAAAGTCACTACTTCAAGTTAAAATGCAAGTTTCAATGGCCTCCACATGTGAGCCTAGCTTAGTGCCTAATTAAATGTTTTGCTCACTTCCCACTAGTTTCCTTAGGTTTTGCATACCCTGTAAAGAATTTTCAATATGAATAGTAGATACAGAATCAATCCACCAGGTGTTAATATTAACACTAACCATATTAGATTCATAACATACTAATGAGATTGATTTACCTTTCTTCTTAAGCCATTTCTAGAATCCGAGGCAATTCTTCTTCATGTGTCCCTTCTTCTTGAAAAAGAAACACTTTGCCACCTTCTTAATATCAGTTTAAGGTGGTATTTTACCATTCCCCTTCTGATTAGCTTGAGACTTAGTTGCTTTGTTCTTCCCATAAGCAATTGCCAGCAATGCACTCTCACCCATCTCCATTACAAGTCTTTATTCTTCCTGAACACACATGGTCATTAATTCATTGATAAACCACTTGTCCTTATATGTGTTGTAGGAAATCTTAAACGACCCATATTCATGCAGAAGGGTGTTTAAAATGAAGTGCAGCAAGAGAGACTTGGACATATCAACCTACAATTTCTTAAGTTGAGCTAAAATATCTCTCATTTTCATTATATAATCACACACACCTTTCACACTAGTGAGCCGAAGAGAGGAGAACTTCATGATTAGGGTGCTTGCTAAAGTTTTATCTGAAGTGATGAACTGGTCATCGATGGCCTTAAGCAAGTTTCAGACCTTTTCATGCTGGTCAACAGAACCACATATCCCAGCCGAGATTTTGGTCTTAATGAACATCACGCTGAGCCGGTTGGATTGCTCCTACCGCTCATATAGCGCAACATCAGCTGGGCTGCTTTCATCAGTGACTGTAGGTGGTTCATTTTTCCTTATAGCATAGTCTATGTCCATCCACCCCAATTGCAGAAGAATTCTCTCTTTTCATATCTTATAGTTATCTCCTTTGAGTTCGGGAACATCACATTGAATATCAGAAAAACTAATAGTTTGAGAAGTTGTAAAATTCAAAGGCTTATATCAAAATTTGAGACACACTAATCTTATGATAGAATAATCAAATTACAAGCTCAAATTCATGCTTTGCGGGTACAACATGAAAATAATTAAATTTCTATCGCAAATATTTACTTTATGATAAAATCGACAAATTATACATACCTCATGATGCCTGTGGATAAACCATGAAAAATAATGTCATTTTATCCCAATTAATTATACAAATATAATAAAAATTCACGTGGGATAAAATTCATTATATAAGTACAATTAATCACAATATTATGTCTAATTCCTTATATGATCTTTAACACCTTAATATATAATTTTAGGCAAAATATAGATGTTGTGGCTAATCCATAATTAATCAAAATTATAAAGATCACTTAGACATAAAACTTAATTATATGAGAATAAATCATATTATGCATTTCAGGATCAAGATATAATATAATTATGAATAAGATTCTCATATAATTTCATAATTGAAACATAATATTATGCATTTGATTTCATATATATATGTATATATATATATATATATATATATATATATATATATATATATATATATGCATAGAATAAAATTTTCCAAAATATATTCATGCATAAAATAAATCAAAATCCCATAATTTATAAAATAGAATAAGGATATAAAATATGAAAAACAATTACATATAAGAAAACCTTTACTGATTTAGTGGTCTATGCTATACTATAGCATCTTGTCAATCATGGGTTTGACACCCAGCTAGTGTAAAAAGCTTGGATTTTTTGTTTTTTTTATAACTTTTTTTTTAGCAAAACACTATTCATCATCTTCAACCTCTAGCGGGTCAAACCCGACCCATATGCAGACTCGGTTGATTCTCACTCATTTCCACACTGTTTTACACGATTCAAAAAACCAAAACACAAGGAAATCAAACAAAATAAAAAATTCTAATCTTATTTTTAACAAACAAGGCCCTTTATACCAGCTTGGATTCCTTTTTACGGGTCCACTCCCACTTAGCATTCTTCCATTTATGATGTGTCCCTACCACGCGAGGAGGAAGATTAGTGCGATCTGTCGTTATGCGGCGACACTCAGTGGTTTTCCGGTATTGTCGCACTTTTTATGAAGGAGAGGATGGTGGCGTTGGAGGGGGTGTACGGTGCAGGGGAGCGGATCGGGATGATGTCAGATTGGGAGTCACGAGTGAGGTCGACAGAGCTAAAGTTGTCTGTGGCGCGGCCAGTGATTTGAAGGAGCATGGTGACAGCTTGTTGGAAGTGGGTGGGGGAAGGTGTGGAGGTCAGATCAGGAGAGGAATTGGAGGAGGACGTGATAATGAAGGATGTCGACAAGGGTATTCAGGAAGAAGTGGTTGCCGACAATGAGGTAGATGATGGGGACGACGAGAATGGAAAGGGAGGAGTGGTTTGAGAGATCCGTGGTGAGGGGCATGGTGGAAACGAGGAGGGAGGTGAATAAGGATAGTATTGTATATTTTCTTTTGTAAGACATCAGACAAGAATAGAATAGAGGAAGGAAATTAAAAAGCTTTTGTTTCCCTCTTTCGATTAACTCACTTTCAAACTTTCAGCTTTTTCCAAAAGCTTTATCTCTATGGGTTCCTCTCTTCCTTCTGGTTTTGTAGGGTTGAGTTAAGCCCAAACCCACTTTCTGACATGGTATCAGAGCCTATCCTAAATGGATCCCTATGTTTGTCACGCTCTAGATAGGTAGCCTTGAGCGTGAGGGGAGGTATGATCACACCTAGATAAAGGGGTGTGTTGAAAGTCCCACATGGCGAGTAGCCATGAGAAAAATGGAGATGTTGAAGTCTCACATTGAATAAAGATAATGATGAGATAAAGTATATAAGTGAGGAACAATCCTCACCTTACAAGCCGGTTTTGTAGGGTTGGGTTGAGTTGAGTTGAGCCCAAACCTTGAACCTCATTGCCCCAAAATTAACATGAAGTTGCAAACAAGATGAAAAACTTGCTTCGGTTTAGGTTGCAACGAGAGGAAGAAGCCTAAAGGGTTATGAATTTTCCAAGAGGAAGAGCTTGCATGTTAGAGATTTTGAGGAAAGCTTTTACGGAAGAAGATTTTAGGAATTTTGAGATGTTTTTAGGGTTTTGTGGTGAAATAAAAATTACCGATGAGGGTTAATTTCTTGTTCCAAAATAATGTCCAATAAAAATTTGACTCGTGACAGTCAACGTATGCAATTAACAATCAACATTTAATTTCAGGGTTAGGGACCAAAATTGCGAGATTACAAAAAAAATGGAAGACTCAATTGATAAATTAAATTATAGGGGAACCAAATCATTAACTAAGATAAATATGAAGAATAAATTTACAATTAACCAAAAAAAATATACTTATGTCAACAACAAAGTTTGTCGCTGCAAATGTCGTTAGGAAAAATGTTTATTTTTTTATTAGAGCGTGTTGGTTATTTATTTTTTTTTGGAAATGTCACTGTGTTTGTTGTCGTTAGAGTTAAGTGATATGATATTTTATAAGTGCGGTGGAAAGTATAGTCATACAATTGTAAAAAGTATAATTGCCAAAGTACCTTTAATTTACTTTTTTTCTTCAGAATTGACTCTACCTAACATTACTTCCGTCGATTTTACTCTTTCAGTATTTTATTCATATTCTCTTTTGTTTCTTTCGGATATACATACTTTTAAATGTTTTTACTCACTGTAATATTTTGATATGCTTTTGATATTTTTTAACAACTTTAAGTAACTTTGTATTTTGTTTAAAGAGTATGAAATTACTTGTTTTTTAATCTTTGAAAGTTAAAAACTCTTCTTTTAAAGTTTGAATGTTTATTTAAATGAATATAATTAACAGGTAAATGTATAGTTATCACCACCAACATGGAGCAATTTAGCAAAGTTATTTTTATTTTATTTGAAAAGTATAATATTTCCAAAAGAGTGTCTGTATTCTTTTTGTTCACATTAATATTGAATGACATAATTTTATAAGAAATATAAAGGAAACTAAAAAAAAAATGAAGTAGTACATTTTTATATAGTATTGTACAAAATATTATCCGACTTGAGGAATACATAAGAAATGAGAATCACAAAAATTTATAATTTCTCATAATTTTTAATTAAGAGTAGACAGTGAATGTATTTAAAAGCTAAGAGTGTATTTCTACTTGTAACTATGTCTAAATTGGCCTTTAATTGATTTCTTTTTCTAATATTGGACTATGTTGGTGTAAAAACTTATCAATGGTTGTGTTAGTTAACACGGGTTGATTTCCTAGTAGACGTTTGATTCAAGAAAGACACTTTGTTTATCTTTGATTGAGTTAGCTCTTGGTCCATTTCAAAGAATGATATGAACCCTCATAGTACAAGAGCTGACTTAGGATCGTCTAGGATTAAACCTTGATGGCAAATATGGAAATTGATTAAGGAAAGGATGGAAAATAAGGTAGTTAATTTCGTGGGTCTTAATAAGGTGGTTCTTGGCATAAAATGGATGAATGGGATGGTAAAATGTAGGTTAAGTCGTGGCTGGATAGAAATATAGAAATGACAATAACTGAAGCTACAGGGCTCCAAATGAGATGATTCCAAAACGAGGTGAAAGGTCTCATTTTGAAATTCAATTTAGGCTCAAGAATCACTTAATTTGAGTGCGTAAAATGTGAGTTATAGCCACGAGATAATTCTGGGCAGAGGTGGATTTTCTGAAATTGTGGTTTGAAAGAACAAGGGTGAAGATGAAAACAAGGAAATAATCACTCTTTCCAGCGAGGGCAACACACAAAGGTTGTGAAAGTCCTTTGATACAGCCAGGGTGTTCTTGAATCACTCAAGAATTTAGGAGAATCACTCTCACTAAGATAAAAGAGATAAACTCTAATTTTCTGAATAAAACTCAACTTGTGTTTATTGATAAAATGGTTCAGCTTATATAGAAGCTTTACAGCAGATTTTAGTAATGACCCACTAACCTAGAATTAAAATAACTTAATGCCATTAACCTAGGGAATTAAAAAAAAACTTAATGGCTAAGTGTAACTGAAATTGTGGCAACCAAAAGTCACCCCCAACAGCCAACAAGTCAGCCACCATTTGGTGTCCCAAAAGGCTGATGCCTAGGTTGCCAATTGGGCCCTTATTACAACTTGAACTAAACCTAACTAAAGCCCTTTTAGTTGATTAACCCAAAACATATTTTTGGTCAGCCAACTTTACAAGGATTGGGCCATTATTTAGACAAACTAAACACTCTAAAATTGAAACAAAGTGGTATCATTTAGTCCTCCTCCATTTGGGCCATGATACAACTCACAACCTTGGACATTTCTCCTTGAAACTTGGGCTTGTATTCAAATAGTATGGACAACACTTGTTGAAGAGCTTCCTTGGCTTTCCTTGCTCTAGCCCTTGTCATAGGTCCTCCAAGTCCTTCAAGTGGATCCTTGCCCTTGCTCTTGGTCATGTCCTCATCATTCTCTCCCTCTTGAGAAGGATTTGTCCTCAAATCGGATTCTCCATTTGCATCAAAAAGAGATAAATCAGAGACATTGAAGGTGGAACTAACATTATACTCACCGGGCAGCTCAACTTTGTAAGCATTGTCATTGATTCTTTCAAGCACTTGAAATGGTCCATCTCCCCTTGGTTGAAGCTTTGATTTCCTTTGTTCCAGAAACCTTTCTTTTCTCATGTGCACCCAAACCCAATCTCCGGGTTCGAAGACAACCTTCTTTCTCCCTTTGTTGGCTTGTTTAGCATAACTTTTATTTTTCCTCTCAATTTGATCTTTGACTCTCTCATGAAGCTTCTTCACATAATCCGCCTTTGCTTGACATTCTTTATGCTTAAAAACAGAAACATTAGGCATAGGCAAAAGATCAAGAGGAGTTAGTGGATTAAAACCATAAACAACTTCAAAAGGAGAACAATTAGTGGTGCTATGAACAGCTCTATTGTAAGCAAATTCAACATGGGGTAAACAAGCTTCCCAAGTTTTTAAGTTCTTCCTCAAAATTGTCCTAAGCAAAGTTCTCAAAGTCCTATTAACAACTTCCGTTTGCCCATCGGTTTGTGGATGACAAGTGGTTGAAAATAACAATTTAGTGCCCAACTTGCTCCACAAAGTCCTCCAAAAATGACTTAGGAACTTAGAGTCCCTATCACTAACAATGCTCCTTGGCAGACCATGGAGTCTCACAATCTCCTTGAAAAACAAATCAGCCACATGGGAAGCATCATCAACTTTTTTACATGGAATAAAATGAGCCATTTTAGAAAACCTATCAACAACCACAAAAATGGAATCTCTACCGTTGCTTGTTTTAGGCAGCCCCAAAACAAAATCCATGGATAAATCAATCCAAGGATACTCCGGAATTGGCAATGGAGTATACAATCCATGAGGCTTTACCTTAGACTTTTCCTTTTTACATACAATGCAATGTTCACAAAATTTCTGCACATCCTTTTTCATATGAAGCCAATAAAAATGTTCTTGTAATGTTTCTAGAGTCTTTTGGACCCCAAAATGCCCCATTCAACCTCCTTCATGTGCTTCACAAACAAGAAAATTTCTAGTAGAACATTTAGGTACACACAATTTGTTTTCTTTGAAAAGAAAGCCTTCATGTCTAAAGAAACCATTTTCTGAAAAAATTTCACAATTTTTAAAAATTCCTCCAAAAGTTTCATCATTTTCATACATGCTTTTCAAACATTCAAGACCAATCAATTTTGTTTCAAGCATAGAAAGTAATGCATGACGCCGAGAAAGAGCATCAGCTACAATATTACCTTTTCCCTTTTTATGTTTGATAACATAAGGGAATTGCTCTAGGAATTCCACCCACTTCGCATGCCTTTTGTTAAGCTTGCCTTGCCCCTTGATATATTTGAGGGACTCATGGTCACTATGAATGACAAATTCCTTGGGATAAAGGTAGTGTTGCCATGTTTTCAAAGCCCGTACTAAGGCATACAACTCATTATCATAAGTTGAATAGTTAAGGGTAGGACCACTTAACTTTTCACTAAAATAAGCAATTGGATGGCCTTCTTGCATCAACACAGCCCCAATCCCAACATTTGAAGCATCACACTCAATTTCAAAAGATTTTTGAAAGTTTGGCAACGCAAGTATGGGAGCATTAGTTAGCTTTTGCTTAAGAACATTGAAAGCTTCTTCTTGTTTCTCTCCCCATTTGAAACCAGCATTTTTCTTGAGCACTTCATTGAGAGGTGCTGCCAATGTGCTAAAATCCTTCACAAATCGTCTATAAAAACTTGCTAAGCCATGAAAACTCCTCACCTCGGTCACGAACTTAGGTGTAGGCCATTCTTGAATAGCCCTAACCTTCTCCTCATCAACTTGCACTCCTTTTGAACTCACAACAAAACCAAGAAACACAACATGGTTAGTACAAAAGATGCATTTTTCAAGATTGGCATACAATTGTTCTTCTCTAAGCACAGTCAAGACAGATTTTAAATGATCAATATGCAAATCAAGTGAAGTGCTATAGATAAGAATATCATCAAAGTACACCACAACGAACTTTCCTATGAACTCTCTCAAGATATGGTTCATTAGTCTCATGAAAGTGCTAGGAGCGTTAGTTAGGCCAAAAGGCATAACCAAACCATTCATACAAACCATATTTTGTTTTAAAAGCAGTTTTCCATTCATCCCCTTCTCTAATCCTAATTTGATTGCATCCACTTTTTAAATCGATTTTAGAGAAGTAACATGCACCATGCAATTCATCAAGCAAATCATCAAGCCTAGGTATAGGGTGCCTATATTTAATGGTGATGTTATTAAGGGCTCTACAATCGGAACACATGCGCCATGTCCCGTCCTTTTTAGGGACCAAAATCACTGGGACAACACAAGGACTCATACTATCTCTTACCCAACCTTTGCTAATGAGTTCATCCACTTGTCTTTGAATCTCTTTGGTTTCTTGTGGATTACTTCTATAGGCTGGCCTATTAGGCAAAGAAGCTCCTGGATTGAGATCAATTTGATGCTCAATTCCCCTCAAAGGTGGTAGTCCATTTGGCACATTTGGTGGAAACATGTCTTGAAAATCCTGCAAAAGAGTTTTAACACTAGAAGGCACTTCAAAATCATCAAAAGTGTTAGTGGTCAAAATCTGATTTTTGGAACACAAGATATATAGTGACTGTTTAGCACGAAACAACCTCTTGACCTCACTTTTTGTGGCTAAATAGCTCTCCCTCACTTCAAGTGTTTCACTCTTCTTTTGTTCACTCTTTTTCCTCTCAAGTGTTTCCCTCTTTTTCTCACTCTCAAATGTTTTGCTCACCTTTTCTTTTTCTCTTTTCTCTTGAAGAAGTTTTTCTCTCATTTTCTTTTGATCCTCACACACTTCTTGTGGACTCAATGGCTTGAGCACAATCTTTTTGTCTTGGTGCATGAAAGAGATCTTGTTGGTGTAACCGTCATGATTGGCTCTTTTATCAAATTGCCATGGTCTCCCCAACAGTAAGTGACTGGCCTCCATAGGAACAACATCACAAAGTACCTTATCATTGTATTTCCCAATGGAAACGTCCACTTCAACTTGCTGCCTCACTTGCACCTCCCCATCCTTACTAAGCCATTGAAGTTTGTATGGCCTAGGATGTGGTTTAGTAGCTAAATTTAGCTTTGACACTAATCTAGCACTAGCCACATTGGTGCAACTACCTCCATCAATGATCACCATGCACACCTTGCCATTGATTAAACATCTAGTGTGAAAGATGTTTTCTCTTTGGCTCTCCTCCTCATGCTTCAATTGACCACCAAGTAACCGCCTAATCATCAACAAATCTCCCTCCGGAGTCTCCTCTTCCTCTACGTACTCACTCTCCTCTTCCTCTTCAACATCAGATTCACTTATATATTCTCCATCTCTAAGAACCATGGACCTTTTGTTAGGGCACTCATAAGCATAGTGTCCTAGGCCTTGGCACTTGAAACACTTCACATCTCTACTCCTTTTAGAGGGTTCCTCTTGGGACTTTGAGCGAGTTTTTGATGGGATAGGTGTGGAACTACTAGAAGTAGCAGCCCCATCTTTCTTACCTTTGTCTTTCCAACCAGAAGAATCAAAGTTGGTAAAACTCCTCTTAGCCACTCCCTTCCTTTTTAATTGTTGCTCCACTTGGATTGCTTTGTGAAGCAAATCATCCATTTCAACAAACTCCTGCAGCTCAACAATATCACGGATATCATTAGTCAAACCATTAAGAAATCGAGCCATAGTTACCTCCTCATCTTCTTCAATATTTGCTTGAATCATGAGCACATCCATTTCCTTGAAATACTCCTCAACCCCCTTGTTGCCTTGGGTTAGTTTTTGGAGCTTGAATTTCAAGTCCCTTGAGTAACTAGCCGGCACATACCGCTTCCTCATGATCTTTTTCATCTCCGTCCATGTATCAACCATTGGCTCTTCATTTCTTGCTCTCTCCTTTTGTAGCTTGTTCCACCACACAAGAGCATAGTCGGAAAACTCCGTGGCGGCAAGCTTCACCTTCTGGTCCTCCTCATAGTTGTTGCATGAGAAAACATGCTCTATTTTCATCTCCCACTCCAAGTAGGCCTCCGGATCATTCTTTCCTTTAAATGGAGGAATGTTGAGTTTAATACCATCAATTCGGTTTTGTCTAGGAACACCATCATTCCCTCTTCTCCTCCTTTCTTCTTCATTATGATCTCTATTCTCCATTTGATCCAACCTCTCATGGAGCGCATCATCTCGTTGTTTCATTAACCTCTCCAAATGTTGCATCAAAGCTTGCATTTGGAATTGCGAAAGCCCACTCCATCATTAGGATTAGTACCTGACATCTCAAACAAACAAATCAAACGTAACAAGACAATTATAGTTGCTGTTTGAATACCTCACCCACTCAAGTGTATCACACAATTATGGCTTTTCTCTAATGAAACACTCTTGCCTTTTACCACTCTAATTCCCCTTGAGTTCTTAGGCAATTCAAGAGATTATGGCCACAACAAAGAACAATTCGCCAATATGTGTAAGGTAAGGCTAGAGAGACAAGGAAAAGGTTAACCAAGAAAAAGGCTAACAATGTTTTTAGGCACAAATGAAGGAAATAAAATTCAGAATTTAGGAATTCAAGTAACAATCCTTCATGCAACCAATATATTACCTTAAAGAGATTTTTTTTAAAGTTCTTCAAGCATGAACCATTCAGCCCAATTTTTTTTTTTAATTTTGCTTATACGAAATTCTGCTTTTTTTTTTTTAACAAAGAGATCAAAAGGCTTAACTTTTGCAATGGTTCAGCCTAAATAAAAAAAAAATATGAATAAGAAGGTAATATAAATGGCAAAGAGAATAAAGAAGGATGTTACCCAATATTTCCAGCAAAGGAAGTGTTGATCCTAGAACCGGAGCTCTGATTACCAAATGATATGAACCCTCATGGCACAAGGGCTGACTTAGGATCGTCTAGGATTAAACCTTGATGGAAAATACAGAAATTGATTAAGGAAAGGATGGAAAATAAGGTGGTTAATTTCGGGGGTCTTAATAAGGTGGTTCTTGGCATAAAATGGATGAATGGGATGGTAAAATGTAGGTTAAGTGGTGGCTGGACAGAAATATAGAAATGGCAATAACTGAAGCTACAGGGCTCCAAATGAGATGATTCCAAAACGAGGTGAAAGGTCTCATTTTGAAATTCAATTTAGGCTCAAGAATCACTTAATTTGAGTGCGTAAAACGGGAGTTAGTAAAACGGGAGTTATGGCCACGAGATAATTCTGGGCAGAGGTGGATTTTCTGGAATTGTGGTTTGAAAGAACAAGGGTGAAGATGAAAACAAGGAAAGAATCACTCTTTCCAGCGAGGGCAACACACAAAGGTTGTGAAAGTCCTTTGATACAGCCAGGGTGTTCTTGAATCATTCAAGAATTTAGGAGAATCACTCTCACTAAGATAAAAGAGATAAACTCTAATTTTCTGAATAAAACTCAACTTGTGTTTATTGATAAAATGGTTCAGCTTATATAGAAGTTTTACAGCAGATTTTAGTAATGACCATTAACCTAGCGAATTAAAAAAAAACTTAATGGCTGAGTGTAACTGAAATTGTGGCAACCAAAAGTCACCCCCAACAGCCAACAAGTCAGCCACCATTTGGTCTCCCAAAAGGCTGATGCCTAGGTTGCCAATTGGGCCCTTATTACAACTTGAACTAAACCTAACTAAAGCCCTTTTAGTTGATTAACCCAAAACATATTTTTGGTCAGCCAACTTTATAAGGATTGGGCCATTATTTAGACAAACTAAACACTCTAAAATTGAAATAAAGTGGTGTCATTTAGTCCTCCTCCATTTGGGCCATGATACAACTCACGACCTTGGACTTTTCTCCTTGAAACTTGGGCTTGTATTCAAATAGTATGGACAACACTTGTTGAAGAGCTTCCTTGGCTTTCCTTGCTCTAGCCCTTGTCATAGGTCCTCCAAGTCCTTCAAGTGGATCCTTGCCCTTGCTCTTGGTCATGTCCTCATCAAAGAATTTCTTAGCGCTTTGTGATATTGAGGTTTTTATGCTACTTTACTCTTAAAGAAAATGCGGTAAATGAATGTTTTAAATGACCAGATAAAATTGGCGTAAATGTATATAAAAGTTTTAAAAGAAGCCATAAATTTAGTTAAGTAAATGAAAATAAGAGAATTTGCCTGCTATTGATCGTGGACCCTGTTTGCATCTCATGTTTTCCCATTTAAAGCATCTAAGCATGATCAGCCACCCTTATAAATAACTACCTGTGAATAAATCTGTATGTTAAAAAATGAACCGGTTTGATTTAAAAACTGATTTATATTATTTAGATGTTTAAAGTAGTTTGATTTAGATTATGATTACTTTTAATTTCATTTCTTTTTTGTAGAATCCCAAAATTACGGGGTCTAACTTAAGTAGTTGGTTGAAAAATATAATATATGAGTCTTAATTATAGTCTCTAGTATTTATCAGTAATTCTTACTAATAAAAGTAAAGTTTCAAAGTTACCAATTTACTTCTCATTCTTGTTTTAACAATAAATATCTGATATTATAAAATAAATGAATTGATGTGTGCTGGAATTTTATTTGAGAAATTTGATTAATATATTTAAGCATATATATACAATTTTTTTTCATATCTATGATTTTTGAAAAGATAATATAATATCTAGAAAGAAACACCCCCTAATTTTATTACATGCATATAACATATAGTTTAAATTTATCATATGAATAATAATTTCATTTTACCGGACTCGCGAATAGCACATATACCAGCTTTTCTTTATAAGTGCAAGCGTTAACTCATCCATTTTAGCATCTAGCTTGTACAAATATATATAAAAAAACAGACACCACACCGTGCACAACTCAAACTATATGGACATACAGAAGTGAAAATTCAAAGCACACATAGAGGGAGAACCTCACATGGTATTACAACGGTTCAGACTCCCTACTTTTTATTTTATCATACACGCTCATGTAGCACTGACCATTATTAATACTTGATAGTTGATATTAAAATAGTTTTAGCTAGCCAAGGTTCCAAATTGCGATTATGGTTGTAACAACATGTCCTGATGTTGTGGTTGTAGAGATTGAGTCCTTAAAGTTAAACCATATGACGCAATCTAAAACCCTTGACTCACTGATCAGTTTGGAGGCCCTCTTGGTAGCTTTCGATCCGTGTTTGGTTCCACCCCAGCATCATGTCCAGGATGGGGATGGCCTTTCTTTTCTTTGCTTGGTTGCTCCTTTGTTGTTGTCTCGCGTGGTGGTATACGTTTATGAGGTGGTAGGTGGGTACTATCAAGATGTGGGGTGAGTTGTTGTTCTTGAAGGGTTGGAGGATGAGGCTGTGGAGGCTTTTCTGGTTGACCAGCAAGGGAAGTTGCAACCAAAACCAATGCTACCAACAACACTATAATGTATTTGGGAGACATTTTGATTGAATTAGCTCTCACGGTTTTGGACAATATTGGTGCAGAAAATAGAGCAGGGTATTGTGCCTTTTATATACTCTAGGAAAAAGATACACTAACAACCACCCAGAAATTCTACGTGTCCATTTTTTTATTATTAAAAAATTTATAATAATCGAAACATCATATCTTTAAATATATATTATATGTATAACTATAATTATTATTTTACTTTATGAATTGTCTAAAATAAATGTTTTTTTATATATAACTAAAATTTATAATAAATAAATATTTCTATATATAAAAATTATATTACAATCATAATTGTTAAAAATAATATTTTACGTTGTTATTTTTAATTATTGAAGATTTTTTAAGAAAAAAACTAGATTTAAATTTGAATTGAAGATATTAAAAATGATTTTAGATTGAAGTATATAAGAAATTTGTTGGAATTTTATAAGATCCTTATTTAATATCAATAATCATGAAGAATACATTAAGTTAGATGATCAAAAAGAATTTTAAAAATACCTTTAAATTTATAATGATCGATCAAACAAACACAGCAAAATCTAAATTTGTATGTAATATTTTATCTATGTACTCTTCTTAGACTTTGTTACGGAATGGATAACTGGCAACGTATTAGCTTAATTGGTCACTTCATAGTTATTTATCAACTTATTTCTCAACTGAAACATGTTTATTCCTTAATAGGACCTTTAGTGACAATTTGATATATTAAAAATCACAGTCTTTTTATAGTGAGTTAATCTAATAAAGTTTTGATTATTCCTCTAATGGACCAACACTGGCATTTATTGATTTAAGTCTGTATTATCTGATTTAGTTGGCTAATAAATTTACTTAATTTGATCATATAAAATAAAACTTGCTAATAATAAATAACTAATATAATTATCTTTATTACTTCACGTTAATTATTGAAATAAAAAATTTCAACAAAATTAAGTTAAATTGTTCGGTTAATATATAGATATATGCTCGGTTAATATATAGATATATGCTGGGAATGTATTTAAATTATGAAGATAAAATATATATTTTAAAATATTTTCTATTTTCAATTACATTTTTTAAAATCGTTTGATTGATGATATTAAAAGCATAAGGGAATATATCACGAGATTGCTAAGGTTAGAGTCTTAGTTACGCATGTAAATATAGTTAACTTCTCTTCATAAACGATTAATAGTAAGTAGATGAACGTGATCGTACATAATTATTGATATGTGACTACAATATTGCCAAGAGATTACTAAATTATCTAATAGTGGTTTTTTTTCTTTCTTACGAGCGGTTAACAGTATCATGATATTATTGAGATATTTAGTAATAATTTATCATGCATAAGGTATAGTAAATATAATTCACATATTATACCATTGCGTTTAATTTTTTTTGAATGTAATTATCATCTTCTATTTTCTTTAATCCGTAATTTTAATTCCTTTATTTTAAAATTGAGATATTTGATTTTTTATCTTAAAAAAATACTATTTTAATTATCTCATTTTAAATTAGAGACATTTAATTATTTTATTTTAGAAAAATTATAATTTGAATAAAATTTTTTATTTAATTAATTACAAAATAAAAAATAAAAGAAATAAAGCATGAACAGAATTAAAGATTAAATCAAAATTATAGACATTCTAAGTTCGGAAATCAAAATTATGATTTTTTAAAAATATAAATTTATATTTAAAATATAGGAAACAAAATTATATTTAAATCCTTTGCTTTTTCTCAAATACTTTTTAACTAAACTAATCATGTTACATAAGAAATTAATCATATATCCAAGTGAAGGCCTGATGGATATTTCCAACGTTAATCATTATTCTATACTCAATTATTCATTGTAGTCATCAAACCCTTTTGCCTGCCGTGAGTATGTATTTATATTTTAAATATATTTATATTCTATACTCAACGTTAAAAATATGTATTTATATTTAAATATATTTTTTTTTATTTTTAATAAATATTTAATTTTTATGTATATTTTCTAATAAATTTTTATTTTTAGGCCCCTGATAAAATAATACTTTTATTTTTATCCTTGATATTTATTTTAGTCCCTAATAAATTAAAAATTTAGTGTTTATTTCCTAATAAATTAAATAATTTTTTAATAAATATTAATAATAAATGAGAAATATTTATCATAAAAAAACATAAAATTTATTAATTTATTAGAGGTTAAAAATAAGTGTTAAGGACCAAAAATAAAATTATTATTTTATTAGAAATTTATCACAAAACAAAAATTTATTATTAAACAAATGTAAAACCGAATATTTATTTGGGATAAAAAAAATATATTAGCGTAAATTAATCTAATTCACAATATTACTAAATAATTATTTGTTTGGATTCATTTTCACACAAAGCACGCACTTGATATTGACTCCTTAAACAAGTCGTTGTAGGAAGACTTACTTCACGTACGTAATGCTTTTGTTTAGCTTATCATTTCAAAGTTCGGCCAAAATATTTTATATCGTGTTTTTAAAAAATTAAAAAGCTTAATTTTTACATAGAAACAGTCATACATAACCTAGTTAGGATAAAATAATAAATGTAATTGTGTAAATCCTAGTTTGTTTTATTGTTAAAATTGTTTCTAGTAAGTCGAGTTAGTGTTCATTCTGCTATTGCATTCGCTTAAATTATACTATAGTCTTCACTTGCCTCGTACGTAGGCTTCAGCCCATATCACAATATTATTACAAAGATTAAAATCTATTTTTTATCTCTGATAAATATTTAAATTTTATATTTATTTCCTAATAAAAAATTTCTTTGTTTTTGCTTTATGATAAAATAAAAAATTTATTTTTGATCCTTCACACTTTTTAGTCCCTAATAAATTAATAATTTTTAATTTGTTTACTAATAAAAAAAATTCATTTGTTTATTAGTCTACTTGAAAAGACTAATAACAAATGAAAAAAAAATGTTAGGGAGTAAATATAAAATTTGTTAATTTATTAGGGATTAAAAAAATGTGTCAAGAAAAAAAATTATTATTTTATTAGAAACTCAATAAAAAATTTTTATCAAAAAACAAACATAAAATTTGGATATTTATTAGGAATCAAAAACATATTATAATTTATTAATTTTTTTTTATTTCAAGTCAATTTTACATGAATTATGATCAATGCATGCCCAATTTTGTGAGGTCTATGGAACGAAAAAAGCATAGACTAAAAAAAGTAATGAATAATATAATGGAAAAACAAGAGAGGAAAAATGTAGATTAAGTATTTTTTTTTTAAGGAATGATTTTTTTAACGACTCAAATAGTAACATCACCCTTTACAAAACTTAGTTTTTTCTCCCATAATTTTTTTTTCTTATCACATTGTACTATAATTACATCACTCTTAATCTCTCTTCTATCCACCTTTAAGAGATTTTCCACCAATTATGTTTGCCTCTTCCTTTTAATACAAACCTAAATTTTGATAAACTAAATCCTTTAATCATGTAGTTTTTTTTCTCAAATCTTCGTCAAGTCACTCACATTTTCGTAAACAAGGAGAGATGAGAGAGAATAAGGGGAGAAACATTGGTGAGAGGATCAAAGGGAGACTAGAAGAGGGGGGAGTATTATGAAGGGACAACTCACAACCTACTTCTTCTCAAGATTTCTTGAGATGCACACAATACTAAAACTTGACATTTAATATCGGTGTTTTTGAACATTCAACATCGATTTTGAACCAATGTTAAAACGACCGTCGTTAAAAGTATGTCATTTTAAACATTGGTTATAAAAATCGATGTTTGAAATCCACTATACAACACCGATTCTCTCTAAAACCGATGTGGTATAATAGCAAATAGATAAAAAAAACAAAAAAAAACATCGATTCTTGAAAAATCAATGTTGTAAGTATCATACGATGTGAAGGTCTCCCCTCATCCGGCTCTCTGCAGGGAAATCTCCACTCACTGCTTCCCCTAATATCCTCCCTTTACCACATCATGGGGGTTTACAGGATGTAACACACCATTTTACTTAAATAATAATATAATATTAAATAACAAAAGTTAAAATAACACAAGCCACTCCCCTGTAGTTTTTTTTTTTTTTAAATCCCGAGACCTTTCTCCATCTTTCCTGAAACTTCCATTTTCTTTTTGTGCAGCAGCCCACCGCCTCTCTAACCCTATCCCTTCTTCCCCAAAGACTTAATCCTTCAACCTTTCACTCATCTCCTCCCATGGTTCCAAAAATTGCAAGCTTTTTACATCTTTGGGTTTTTCCAAGCACGAGAAGATGACTGGAGAAAACGGAAAACACTATGCATTTCCTAGGTTTTTCTATTTGATCTCTTTAAGGTAAATGTTTATGACCCATTATGTTAGATGAGTATGTTATAGCACTGATTAGTCATGGGCTGTGAGAAAAAGAGTTAGAAACTAAGTATTAGAAATTATTGTGATTTTCTCAAAACCCAAGGTTTGCTAAAACTGGGGATTTTGTCTAAACCCTTGTTCTATTATTTGAATGCTTAGGTTTTGTGGAAAATATAGCGGTTGACCTTCCTAACAGCGGTAGAAGTCAGTAATTGTGTTATTTAGGTGAGTAGCTAAATATACTTAGCGATTTTCTTAAAGATCATTTCTGAAGAAGCAAGTATACTTTCGAACATATATATTTTTGGTAAGCTTTGAAATTTATTGTGAGATCTTGATAATATATATAAAAGGATGAATGTTGAACTATTTGTTTAATTTTATTTATGTTGAGATCATGAATGATATGCCGTTTGCTACAACGAAGAGATAATGTAGTCTATGAGATAATTTCTCATAGTATAATGATATATGTCGTTTGCTACAACGAAGAGATAATGTAGCCTATGAGTTGAATTCTCATAGTATAATGATATATGCCGTTTGCTACAACGAAGAGATAATGTAGCCTATGAGATAATTTCTCATAGTATAATGATATATGCTGTTTGCTACAACGAAGAGATAATGTAGCCTATGAGTTAAATTCTCATAGTATAATGATATTTCCTTTTGCTACAACGAAGAGATAATGTAGCCTATGAGTTGAATTCTCATAGTATAATGATATTTCTGTTTGCTACAACGAAGAGATAATGTAGCCTATGAGTTGAATTCTCATAGTATAATGATATTTCAGTTTGCTACAACGAAGAGATAATGTAGCCTATGAGTTGAATTCTCATAGTATATTTATATGTTCGGTTCACTGCAACGAAGAGATAATGCAGCCTACGAGCTAAATGTCGTAGTTATATAATTACCATTCACCACAACGAAGAGATAATGTGGTCTATGTGCACATAGTAGAATAAATGCTTGATTTTTAAGTAATTATTTTGGGTACCAAGTTATGAGAAATTCTGAAATGTATATTCTTTGCGTACATGGATTTTTAAAAGCAAGTGTATCTTTCATTCATTATTTATTGAGATGTCATTTTAATATCTTTTGAAATGGAAGGATTCATGTTAAATGGTGCTCTCTTTCATGTCTGCTTAGTATATTATGCTCTCACTAAGTCCTTGTGACTTACCCCTTTATGTTACTTCTTTTCTCAGATAGCCAGTAGTGGAGTACCGATTTTCCTGGGATTTGCTGACACACCCAGGAACTTGATTATCTTTTTGGTAGGTCCCTATTGTGTCTGATGGATATTTTGGTTGTAACTCCAGTATAATGCAGCTATAGGGGTCAGGGTAGTAAGAGATTTAGAGAGAATTCTTTTATTTTGGGATGTAAATGATTCTCTCTTGTAGCTATGATGATGATAAACTTATGATGTTTTGAGACACTTGGTGATTAGTAATTATAATCCACTTTGTTATTAAATGGATGAGATGAGATACCAGCATAAGGATTTGTCTATATATATATATATGGTGTGCTTTTACAGGTTATGTTGTATAGGATAGGTTGGCCAGACTAAGGAAGTCATAGTCTGTGCGTTGGTCATGTCCCAAGAGTGGGTTGTGACACAGGAGATCCCAGAGGCTCGCTCGGAAAGGCTGCTATACCATACCTTTTGACTCCACTCTACTCTAGTAGTCACTGGACTCACTATAGTAGTCCGTCTGGCTGCTCTTGCTGAAATCATTACTCTTCATTCTCCCGTGCTCTAGCAATTGCGCTCCCTAAACCACTACCATGTAGTTAGGTAGAGACAATCAATCCGTAGTGACGGGAATCTGATAGTACTTATAACATCAGTTTTGGTAAAAATCGATGTAGAAAGTGCCTTTCTACATCAATTTTTCCTATAATTAATGTTGGATAGTCACTTTTTACCTTGTTTAATTCCATAAGTGATGTAGAATGTCATTTTTTTTAAAAAAAAATATAGCATATTCTCTTTAGTTCCCTCCTTGTCATTTTAAAAAACACATTAAAAGCTTAAACAAAATTTTTAATGCATTTCTATTAACAATATTTGATTCTGAATTCATCTTCTTAAACAAAAATGACCCACAATATTATGGAAAATTCCCATAGTATGCGTGGAAAATTTCCAATGATCGCTTGCTTACTAATTAATGGAAAAGAAAGTATACTCGGTTGTTAGATTTCTGTCTCCTTCACTAAAATGTGCACTGACTGCTTAATTGAGATTACCACCATGCTCCTGAAATGAAACAATACTTACAAATGATAAAATATATAACGGAAAACATATTAAGTTTTAATTACATAAGCTAAACATATATCTTGTTCTATACAAACAAATTTGTCACCAGATACTAGTTTTATAGGATGTACAATAAAAAAATCTATCTGTATAGACCAATTAGAACCAGAAATTCACATAAGAGTAATGGATCACTAATAAAAAAAATCTTATTGCAATAAGCAACAAGATTTTAAGAGCTTATGTGTACGCATATGATCAATTATCATCCAAGGTCATACAAATGGCCAAAACTAGAGACCCATATCAACTTGGTCATAATATGTGCCACAAAACTTTCAAAGCATATTAAAGTTAGGTGCCCCTCATTGCTCATCTACAAGAACTAGCATTTAACATATTGCCTTAAGGCTGATGCTTGTTTGCACTCCCATTTTTAACTCCATATCATGTTTAAAAAAGAAGAAGAAAATTGCAGTGGCAAGATCAAGCTCTTCACCTTATCAACACTTGAATTGAAGCACAACAATGATAGTATCCATTTTCGTTGAAAAAAAATATTTGCGAAAGATAAGTTTTAGGAATAAGATATTGTCCCCATCCCTGATCCATACTACTTGAATATGCCTTGCGCATCAAAAGAATCAAACTTTCTTATTCTTGAATACCGACAACACATATAAGCTATTTAAATTGGAAAATTATATGAAACTTTTATAGAGCAAGGGAAATTGTTAAGCTGCAAAAATAATGGGGTAGCACCTTTCCTATGCCTTACGTTCATCACAACAGTGTCTAGCTGTAAAAATGAGCAAAATCTAGATGATTACCGAAAATGGTAAAAAATGCAAACAAAATGCAAATAAATCTATGTTCAATGATACTACTCATAATTTAAGGACACATGGTGAAGGATAAAATTTAGTTATATACTAAAAGTGAAAAGTTCTGTGGCTGGTAGAACATGCTGAGTGAGATGAAATGTATTTCTTGCACGACTGCTGATGAAAAGCCCCCACAAGAAATATATATAATATGCTCATGAGATAAAGCCTCAACTACTATTGGTATCTTCTGATTTTGGATAGATCCATGGCCCAACTAACCTTATCCACCATGGCCCCATGAGAGCACTTTGGCATCATCTAATGTAAATCAAGAATAAAGTAGTTATAATGAAATAATCCATGAGAATAGAAATGAAACAATACTAATAATGTCACATCAACATAGCGATTAATGGAAGGGAGTGATATCCACCACTTTCTATTTAAATTATTTTAATATTCTCAAGGCTAGGTATTGGTCTTGGTTTCCAACCACCAATCTTATAACCTCTCCCAAGTTCATAGTTAGAATTGGCTGAGAAAATGCCAGCAGCATCATCAATTTTCTAAAACTAAAATCACTTATTCACTTAAGCACAAGCTATGAGAATTTTGCTTGTCTGCTACAAAAAATATAGGGAAAAAAATTAATATAAAGCATGTGACAATTACCTTCCCAGATCCATAATTGTCCATCCTCTGTCAATGCCATTGAGAAAATCCGCCACAGGATATAGCAACAATATGGTAAGGTAACTCTTTTACTTTGGAAGGGATACTAAGTCCACCTGCATGATCTGAGGCCTCACAAGGACCAAGACCTAATCGGCCATCCCCTCATCTCGACCCCAAATATAAAGCTCCCTTACATCCAATATGAACCTGCCATCAGTTTCAAAGGATGGATACCATTTTTTGATAACTAGTTCAAGTTCCTGAAGTTTCTTAGTAAGAATCTCAAATTGGTTTTATAAAGTTAAACTTTAACAAAGGAGAAATTGATGTATAGTCCTACATGTTAGTGAAATAAGAAAAAGAAAAGCAAAAGGTAAACATAAAATAGAAATTTATATTTTCAATCAAACATGTTGGTAAAACAATAGAGCAAAGCTTTCAATACATTAAAGAATCTGATTTGACATGTATAACAAAAGTGCATCTTCATTCAATCACTCTGGTAGAAAATAAGTATATTGGGAGTCTATAATTTTAGGAAGAATTTTTCATCCTTATTTGTACATACCTTATTTCTCTCAACGGATTCTTTTCTTGTCCCAAAGAAAAAAGAACAGAAAAAAAAAATAGAAATCTAATCATATTAAAAGAGAAATCTAATCAGCAACATGGTGGTGGAAGAATGGATTTTCATACTTTGCCATCCAGTTATGTTGGATTTTTCGGACTCCCTTCCTATGTGCAGTAAATTTCCAAATGAGAAGACCCATTTTGTCACACTTATTTAAGTGGAGAGGGGTCAGATTAAAGAGAGATACGATGATAGAAACTCATTTGAGTGGGGAAAATAGTTACAAATCATTGAGAGAGAAAGAAGGAGAGGAAAAATCATTGTGATTTTCGCATACCCGCTCGAGAGCGTTTTTTAGATTACAACCATCGATTCGTTCACCGTTGGATCGGACTAATTTATGGACAATGGGTTCTACGCGTGTGATCCTTCAAATTGGCTGGTTGGAGCGGGAAACAAATATCTGTAGAGAAAGATAAGCATTTCTCATTATCTGCTCTATAATTTGGGGTTTTATCTTCTTGTCTCTACTGTACTAATTGGGGGTTTGTTTTGATTTGATTGTAGCACATTTTAGTGCACTTGTTGGAGGTTCTCTTGTATCTTCATTGATTATAGTGGAGTTATTTCTTTGGTCTGTATGACCCGTGGTTTTTACCCTTGCATTGAGGGATTTTCCACGTTAAACAAATTATGTCTCTATTTTTCTTTAATTTCTATTTTACGCTCTATATTTCATTGGTGCTGCTCACAGGTTCTTGCAAGTTTGGGATAATTTATTTCCATTGCTTATTACTCTGTTATAGAGTTTGTTATTGTATTGGCCTATTTCCCCCTATTAGAGTGGTATCAAAGTCCTTGGTTAAGGGGTTGTTTTTCCTATTTGCTTGAACAATGGAGGCACATATGAAGGGTGATAGAGACAAGAGCAGAAGCAAGTCCAAGTCTTGAGACAAGAATGCTAAGTGTCATTATTGTCACAAAACATGGTATATCCAGAGGAATTGTTTTCTATGGAAGAAAGAGTGTAAAGACAAGAAGAGCAAGCAAAAAGAGAAGGATCATGATGATGACTGTGTGAGTACTGCTATCAGTAATGATCTTGTTATTCTCCATAACCCTGATTTGCTTAGTCTTGTATCTTATGAGAGCATGTGGATAATTAATAGTAGTGCTACACTGCATGTTACAGGTAGGAAAGAGTTCTTCACATCTTACAGTCCAGGTGATTTTAGAGTCTTGAAGATGGGTAATGATGGTGTGTCCAAGGTGATTGGTGTTGGTGATGTTTGTTTGCAAACCAACATGGGAATGCAGTTGCTACTTAGAGGAGTGAAACATGTTCCAGATGTCCGCTTTAATTTGATCTCTGTGCAGGTACTTGACGATGATGGTTATGATAACCATTTTGGTTCTGCGAAGTGAAAACTCACCAAGGGTAACTTTTTTGTGGCCAAGGGGGAGAAAATTTCAAAGTTGTATTGGATGAAAACTTTGGTTGCTAGAGACAGTGTGAATGCTATGAATATGGAGACATCTTTGTGGCACCGAAGGCTTAGTCATATCAGTGAGAAGAGACTGAATTGTTTAGCCAAGAAGGATATGCTTCCAGGATTGAAGAATGCAGATTGGAGAAATGTTCTCATTGCATGGTTCGTAAGCAAACTAGAGTATCCTTCAAGAAACATCCTCCCTCCAAAAAAATTGAATTGCTTGAATTGGTGCATTCAGATGTTTGTGGCCCTTTGAAGGTGAAATCCTTTAGTGGTGCACTTTATTTTGTTACCTTTATTAATGATTGTTCCAGGAAACTTTGAGTCTATGTTCTGAAGACAAAAGACCAAATTCTTGAGAAGTTCAAGGAGTTTCATGTCTTAGTTGAGAGGCAGTCAGGTAAGAAGCTGAAACACATTCGTACTGACAATGTTGGTGAGTATTGTGGACCATTTGATGTCTTCTGCAAGCAGCATGGTATTGCTCATGAGAAAACTCCTCCTAAAAATCCTCAATCGAATGGTTTGGCGGAGAGGATGAATAGGACATTGATCGAGAGAGTGAGATGTATGCTCTCTAAAGCAAAGTTACCCAAGCACTTCTGGGGTGAGGCACTGTACACGACGGTGCATGTTATCAATCTTAGTCCTGCTGTTGTTTTGAATAGTGAGATGCCGAACAAAATTTGGTTTGGCAAGAATGTGAAGTATAGTCACTTAAGAGTTTTTGACTACAAGGCTTTTGTGCATGTTCCAAAGGATGAGAGATCCAAGTTGGATGCAAAGTCAAGGCAGTGTATCTTCATTGGCTATGGTGAGAATGAATTTGGTTATAGGTTTTATGATCCTGTTGAGAAGAAGCTTGTTAGAAGCCGTGATATGAAATTCATGGAAGACCAAACCATTGAAGACATTGATAAGGTGAAGAAGACTACACCCAAGGAAGACAACGGTGTGGCTGATTTTCAAATAGTTCAGTCGCCTATTCAGAATCTGAATACTGATGTTCAGAATGATGTTGGTGTACAGCAACCTGGAGATGAGGTAGATGTTCCTACTGATGATGATGATGAAGAGGAGCATGACATGTCACAAGATGAAAATCTTGGTGATGCTACCGAACCACCTCAAGTTCAACTCAAGAGGTCCAACAGGGAGAGACAACCTTCTAAGAGGTATTCTCCTAATGAGTATGTGATCCTAATAGATGATGGAGAATCTGAATGCTTTAGAGAGGCCATAGATAGTGAAGAAAAGAGAAAGTGGCTGGATGCAATGAAGGATGAGATGAAATCCATACATGATAATCACACTTTTAATTTAGTGAAGTTACCTAAGGGTAAGAAAAAGTGGTTGGATGCAATGAAGGATGAGATGAAATCCATACATGATAATCACACTTTTGATTTAGTAAAGTTACCTAAGGGTAAGAGGGCCTTGGATAACAGGTGGATCTATAGGGTGAAGCATGAGAGTAACTCTACATCTCTAAGGTACAAAGCCAGATTAGTGGTGAAGGGCTATAGTCTAAGGAAGGGTGTTGATTATAATGAGATATTTTCTCCCATGGTGAAAATGTCATCCATTAGAACTGTGTTAAGTTTGGCTTCTACTCTTGATTTGGAGGTAGAGCAAATGGATGTAAAAACTGCTTTCCTAAATAGTGATTTGGAGGAAGAGATCTACATGAAGCAACCTGATGATTTTCATGTTGAAGGGAAAGAAGACTATGTGTGTAGGTTGAGAAAGAGCCTATATGGTTTGAAGCAAGCTCCGAGATAGTGGTACAAGAAGTTTGAGTCTGTTATGTGTGAGCAAGGCTACAAGAAGACTACTTCTGACCATTGTGTCTTTGTTAGAAATTTTTCTAATGAAGACTTCGTTATCCTGTTATTGTATGTTGATGACATGCTTATTGTTGGGGAAAATGTTTCCAGGATTGACAGGTTGAAGAAGCAATTGGGTGAGTAATTTGCCATGAAGGACATGGGAGCTGCTAAATAGATTCTTGGCATAAGAATCATGCATGACAGAAAAGAGAAGAAGTTATGGCTGTCACAAGAACACTACATCAAAAGAGTGTTGCAGAGATTCCAGATGGAAAAGGCTAAGGTTGTGAGCACTCCTGTTGCTACTCATTTTAAGCTAGGTTCTAAACAAAGTCCTTCAAATCAAGTTGAGAAATTAGATATGCAACGAGTTCCTTATGCATATGCGGTGGAAAGTTTGATGTATGTAATGGTATGCACGAGATCAGATATAACACATGTTGGTACAGTCAATAGATTCTTGTCAAACCCATGTAGAGAGCATTGGAATATTGTGAAATGGATTTTGAGGTATCTTCATGGTACTGTTGATATGAGGCTTTGTTTTGGTGGTGATAAGCCTACTTTGGTGGGATACTTAGACTCAGATATGGCTGGAGACATTGATTCCAGGAGGTCCACTTTGGGCTATTTGATTAAATTTGCAGGGAGAGTTGTGAATTGGCAGTCGAAGCTACAGAAGTGTGTAGCTTTGTCTACTACAGAGGTAGAATTCATTGCCATTATCGAAGCATGCAAGGAGTTGCTATGGGTGAAGATATTCTTGTAGGAGCTTGGTTTTGTTCAGGATAAATATCTATTATTTATGGATAGTCAGAGTGTTATTCATCTTGGTAAGAACTCAACTTTTCATTCAAGGTCTAAGCATATTGATATGAGGTATCATTGGATACGAGGTGCTTTGGATGCTAAGCTGTTGGAGTTGGCCAAAATTCATACTGATGATAATGGTGCTGATATGATGACTAAGACATTACTAAGAGGGAAGCTTGAAGTTTGTTGTGAGATCGCCAGTTTGGCAGTCACCTCCACATAGTTGTGAGGGGGAGATTTGTTGGGTTTTTTGGACTCCCTTCCTATATGGAGTAAAGGCCCAAATGAGAAGGCCCATTTTGTCTCACTTATTTAAGTAGAGAGGGGTCAGATTAGAAAGAGATACACACAGAGAGATACAGTGAGAGAAACATTTGAGTGGGCAAAATAGTTACAAATCATTGAGAGAGAAAGAAAGAGAGGAAAAATCATTGTGATTTTTGCATACCCGCTCGAGAGCATTTTTCAGATTGTAACCGCAGATTCGTTCACTGTTGGATCAGACTAATTTATGGGCAACAGGTTCTACGCGTGTGATCCTTCAAATTGGCCGGTTGGATCGGGAAACAAATATCTGTAGAGAGAGATAAGTATTTCTCATTATCTGCTCTATATTTTGGGGTTTTATCTTCTTGTCTCTATTGTACCAATTGGGGGTTTGTTTTGATTTGATTGTTTGTAGCATGTTTTAGTGCACTTGTTGGAGGTTCTCTTGTATCTTCATTGATTATAGTGGAGTTATTTCTTTGATCTGGATGACCCGTGGTTTTTACCCTTGCATTTAGGGGCTTTCCATGTTAAACAAATTGTGCCTCTGTTTTTCTTTAATTTCTATTTTGCGCTCTATATTTCATATGTTGTTTATTACTCTGTTATAGAGTTTGTTATTGTGTTGGCCTATTTCCCCCATCAAGTTATAGGAGTTGAACGCAGTGTGATAGATGGGAAAATCTGAAAATTGGAAATAGATTATTGCTTAACTAATTATTAGTAATCCAAGCCTATGGATATATGACATATTATAAACATGGCATATTAGAAGCATATTGAGCTAGAAATAGTTTAATTGTATTACAAAATAATATATGCCTAAAAAATCTAGGACTGGATAGTGAATCATGAGATACATAACTCTTCCATAATACATGTCAATGGATGGAAGCCCTGTGTGTTGCACAAATGGAGCGAAATTGGAATCAACTCCACTGAGCCTCTAAATCAACAATCAATAAAATAGAAGTGGCTAAGCAATGATGATACCACGACAAAGTTGAAACCCACTTAGAAAAATACATGGGAAAAATGTGCATTTTTATAATACATATCCTTCTAGTAAAATAAATGTCATATATTGAAACAAAAGAATGCCAGTCTTCTATATGAAGTCAGTTTCAGCTTTACGCACTAGGGTTGCCAAAACTCAAGCAACTTGTGAAATCCCAATTATAAGCCATTCATTATCAAACTAATTGAGCTATATGCAAGCTCAAAACCCTAGAAATGTTTGATCAGTGACTAACAAATAATGAGTAACTGTAGGATTTGGTGCTTTAAAATTTAAAGCAAAAATGATAATAAAGAGATCATGGTTCTTTGGAGCATCATAACAATTGTATCAGACAAAACATGAGGCAACTGCAAACAAATACTTGGCCAGTAGTGACAAAAGCATTACATTATTGCCTCCACCAGCAATAGCTTAATTCTCATATAATGATACACCCTCACAGTCAGGATCTTTGACCTTAAATTATAGAAAAAGTTGATTGATGTTCAAAATTATTGAATTACTAGGAGTAAGCATGATATATGTGTTAAGAATTATCCATATGTATGTTTGCAGATGTATTTATAAATGATAATAACTTCAACTAAATACCTTTTTAACTTGTGACCTCAACAATTAGATTGTCTAGCTAAGGAGTTGAACCAACAAAGAAACCAGGACCTTGCATAGCATAGTCCACATTAATGTATGCTATAGCTTTGGAACCAAGATGAATAAGGTTTTGTTAAACCCACTCAGTGGATCCTATCCACATAAACAGATAAACTGGATTTAGCGTGAATATTGTAGGAAATGACACCATTATTGAAATAAAGCAAACTCATTTGATTAGACAGTGAGGATATTAAGCAGAAATTTACAAGAGCAAGACAATGCAATTTAATTTAGATAAATGATAGTAGAATTTCACCCCGGATGTCCAAAATTATCAGTCACTGGTATATCAACAACCATTAACACCCCATCATCATGGAAGCAGTTACATAAGATATTAACAAGAATGAAAAATACTAAAAACCAAAGAAACTGATCATTTCCATGTTATTCCTGGAACCCCAACGCATATCAGTTGTAATGAAGGAACTACTACCTACCATCCCAAATTCCTCTGCATCCCAACTGCAGAGAATAATTATCCTGGTTGGCTTCCACCCTAAGCCCAATAGAGCAGAAAATCAACGAGCAATATTAAGTAGTGCAGCTGTCCCACTGTTGGATCGACAACACCATGTGTCCATGCATCTCTATGGTTCCCAAGCAGAACATATAAAATAGTAATCTTACACCACCTAATGCGACAGTGACCAAAATGTTTTTCTGTTCACCACTCCCGTCAAGTTTGATCCCTATGGATTTGATGAGACCTTGAAAAGCTGTTAGACTTGCTATAGGTAAGCCAACACATTAAGATGTTAAGGATTCTGATGGTCTTGATGCGGTGATGTTCTCCTTAGCAACAACAAACTTAGTTAGTCCTTCTCCACTCAAGCATTATAAAATTTCATGATTCATAAAACATGTCTTTTGTTTCCTGAGGCTGGTTGATATTGGTAACATCTTTGCATTATTCCATCATGTGTAATCAAGTCAAATGCAAAAATAAGATTCCTTAAATACCAATATGTGTATGTTATTTCCCCAATTATAATTTAAAAATAAGACAAGATACAAGAGGGTGAGTAAAGATTTAGATCAGGATAACTTAAGCAATAAATCATTTTTTTTCGGTTACAAAATACCATAATTCAACTTACACATTATGCTGGTAGATATTTTTTGACAAACACCTACATCATAAGTAAAAAGTAAAATAAGGAAGATTTCATCATAAAGTGGAAGCACTACTACAAAATATACATTCAACATCGCTAATTTAACATCAGTTACAAGAAAAACTAATGTTAAATTACTCGTGGTGACATTTTCATAAATAAAGGGATATTGTTAACATCAATTTTTTAAAAAATCGATGTTACTAACAAAAATGTAACTGATTTTTTGAAAATCGATGTTTTCAGTTAATAGTTAACTTTGAATTTCCAAAAGTGATGTTGTTAGTTCATAGTTAACGTCAGTTTTTTAAAATTGATGTTGTGGAATGCATGAATAACATTGATTTTATTTAAAAATCATGTTGTTGGGCCTTTTATAATAGTTGTAACCCTGGTGCCTAAACCCTCGATCTCCCTTGTCCACTGTGTCGTTGTGTGCCCATTGTGTTGCCCACCTTAGTTGTGTGCCCGCCGCATTGGTAGGTTCTCTCTTTCTCTTTGTTGCTCGAAGCAATATGATAATGGTTTAAAAAATTTGAATGAGGAGCTATTTCGGATTTCTGTTGTAGCATTGTCAATGACCTTCACGGCCAACAAAGAAAAGGGTAGGAAAACACCCATCTGATTTCGAATTTCTATTCATGTGATGACACTTAGGTTCCTTTTTCTTTTCTTCCATGTCTGCATTTGCTCTTTATTTTGTTCCTTCTATAGATTATTATGTCTTGAGTGTTCACGAGTCACGCTGTACCTAATACAAAGGATATGAATTCGACTTTTTTGTGGCGTTTCGTTCTTGTTGAGAAACTTGTGTATGTGATTGAGGAATTGGCTATTTGGTTGCATCACCATCCCATCCCTTTAAGAATTAGTTGAACAAATAGTTTCATTTGGTTTGTGCGAAAAAGCTTTCTCAAATCTCAAAGAGGAGCTTATAAACTTTAAAGGATAAATCATCTTTTAATCCTTGATAATATAAACAGCTATCAAAATACTGCATGGTGCTATGTTGTGGTATGACTAAAGTAGTGAGGGAGTTTCACAGTCTTTTGGTGAAAATAGCAGTGATAGGAGAGAGGGGGAGGGGACTGATGAGGATTGAGAGAGAAGTTAAGATGTTCCTTTTAACTTGATGTTCCAATGTGTAACTAGGAGCAGTACATTAATATATAGCAAGGACTAGGATGTGCACTGTGTGGCAAAGCCAAATTATAGGCCACTCTTGGATGGTGGAATCCCACCTTTTTATCTTAAATTATTCTATCATTACCAAGCTAAAAATAAACTTAGTTAGAAATTTTGAACCGTTGCTTACGATTTTCTTGATTACTCTTTTCAATTTTTAACACAATTTTTTATTAACGGATTACTTTTTAGTAATATCACTGTTTTCTCATTATTCATGCCCTTACTGAAATTGGCAGAGGTAGAAACAAAATTTATGTTATTAATAGTAGCTAGTTGATCCAAGGAACAATACATGCAGACGAAAAACCAATATTTCAAAGAGGCAAAACCAGCCTCCACTTCTTCCTTAAGTTCAAATATTTTTTTCATCTTGGAATTTTACATCAATATTTTACTCTAGGCCATGAACTGGTGCTGGTCGAAATTCAAGCCACAATCACAAGAAATAAAATAAAAACAGAAATCTGGCCACACAAACAAAAAAGTGAATACATAATTGATTCATCATGTTTTGGCTTTCTAGTGATATTAGAAGGATTTTTGTTATCGTATTTTATGCAAAAGAGTCATACTCATGATATTTGTATGTCTCATGTCTGTGCATGTTGCTGCAAGACCAAAAAAAAAAATGCTAGTACAACCTCTTGTGACAATGATTGTATTGTTTCACATCTATGTACAGCTCATGATTTTTATAGCAAGTGGGTCTCTTTAATGCTTTGTGATACCGTTGAGGTTTAACATACCTGTTCAAGCCTGAGAATAAACAATTTGTGGTTCGCACTAAAGCATAAGACTATGGAATGTGTTTTCGGTCATCGGAAAATATTCTGTATAAATTGGAAAATTATGGGACCTAAGAGGTTTGAAAGAGGACTTCTAGTGCTAAAATTATGTAAAATATCACAGCCAGATGCTTTCAGACTTGGATGTAAAAGCTGCTACAAGACAACTGATTTGTTGTCAAATTTTGACAGCAGACAAAATAGTTTACAATTCTAAACTTTCTCACAATTTGGCCTTTCTACTCTTCAATTTGAGAACAAGTTTTAACATGGATATTAGACATCAAACCTCAAGTAATTTATAGGATCTAACTTATTATATTCTCTGTGTTCCTCATTTGAACTAGGTGCATTCATCTTGATTTTGTTAAGTTACAAGGTTCAAATACTCTTAACTTTGATTGCCATTTAGTGAAGTTTATTAGTTTTCTATTTGTTCATTTATGTTACTTCTAAAAAGAGTTAGCATTTAATACCTCTTAAACACAGAGAAACACATGTTTCATACTCATGGATAACCATGCCATATCCCACACACTGATTTCCGCCTAAAGCAAGATTAGTTGTCAATCCTTCTTTGATAAAATTACTATTATTCTAGTGAATAAAGCTTGATGGAACTTCTTTTAAGTTCAAAAATACAACCATAACTTATCAATGATTAGTCACAAATTTGAAATTAGTAGTAGTAACAACCAAAAGAAGGAAAAAAAACTCATCACTAGTCCACTAAATATTGAAATCATCTATTTCTAGCTTAGCTTTTTAGTTCATTAGCTCATAATTTTGTCATTAATTTAGAATTATATTTTGCACACACATAGCAAGCCAATAAGAGTACATCAAAATTTGAAAGCTTAAACAAATTGAAAATTGTAAGAAGCTACATAACACAACTAATTGGTGTTGCTAAACCTATACATGTTTGTCACTCTCACTTTCACTCTATGTCTAGTTTGTTATCTATTGGTTTCTTCTTGTGGTGTATTCAGCTTTGTTGCCATTTAAAAAGGAAGAGTGACACTCATATTTTGCTTTGTTTATGCTATGTTTCAAACTCAAAGACTTTTGTTGAAGAATGTGAAGACTAGTAAGTCAAATGAGATTGTCCTTCTTAGTTCTTAAGGAAGTTGGTTTTCGTTTTAAAGTGATGAGTTTGCTCTTCTTCCCTTCTTTCTTGGTCTTTTTTATTTCAAGTATACTAGTGACACAATTGACATATTTCTCCATATAACTTGATTTATACAAAGGCATCAATTCCATGTGAATTTGGGCCAGGCAAGCAAAGAATTGCAACAAGTGATGGTGTTTTTGGTAACTGCAAATGATGCTATTGCTTTTGAGATTAGGACCCCAATTGGACTTCTTTACGAAACAAGATCAGGAACCAAATTTGGGCTATTTAGTTAGATGGATATTATAGAATGATGAAACATTGTGTGGGATGCTTTGTCTTTCTTATTCTCTGTCATCTAATCTTGTTGTTACTCCAATACCTTTGTGGTTATATCAACTTTTCATAATTGATTTGTGTCATCATATTCATGTAGCTCTGATAGTGAAGAAAAAAGTTATAGTTTTTTACACAAGAATAGTCATGATCAGGCGTAAGACTTAGCTTGAACTAAAAGCACCTATATATTTTCAATTTCTTATTTCTTACTGATGGTGTAATTCTAATTGTAATTTGTAGGCACTTTCCCTTTTTCTTGTTTGCATCTTCATCACGACATTTATTGTTGGAGATTGTTAGAGACCATATTCACAAGTACGAATATTTTTCATACTCTTTTGAGGTTCTGTTTTTACAAGTGCTTTTATAACTTGTTTTATGTGATTAATGACTATTGTTTTATATACAAGTTATATTCATTATGAGTGGTGGAATTCATGTCACTGCTTTCATGTCGTGTACTTGAAGATTAATACGAAATGCCACAGAAATTTCGTCAAATCTAAGAAAAGAGACTTAATCTTTACATATGAATCTACTATAAAAAATATCTTCCTGAATGGATAGGGTCACACCTTTAATGAAAAAAGTGAGGTTTTAATGCATGGAATAACTTTATGAGTATCACATAGTTATTAGATGAATCAAATTTGGATGATTGAAAGTCGCATGAGCCTTGCATATAAGGAACGACTTGAATAGTTCTTGCAATTTGCCTTAGAAAGAACTCGATCAGATGAGGATGGAAAATATTCTTGTCCTTGTATAAACTAATTGAATGGGAGACGACAAGTACTAGACAACATACATGAATATCTTCTTTGTGATGGGATTAAGAAGAATTATACGACATGGATGTGGCATGGTGAATTGACTAACATACAAAAAGGGTCCCAAACTGAACATGTTGATGTAGAAATGAGAGATCGATTAGAGGATATGATTCATGATCTTGGATAAGAGTCTTTTCAGCAAGCACATGCCCCTATGTATGATATATCAGAAAGTGATTCGAAGAAACCTTTGTATCCGGGGTGTAAGAAGTCATAGACACTATTGTCAATGGTGTTAAGTCCAGTTAATGTCAAGGCCAAATATGGGTGAAGTGACAAAAGCTTCACTTCATTGCTTAAGGTAGTGCAGGGTATGCTTCCAAAGGAAAACACATTGCCAAAAAGATACTATGAGGCGAAAAAGATATTGTGTTCGATGGGTATGAAGTATCAAAAAATTCATGCATGTCCTAATGATTTCATATTGTACAAACACGAGTTTGAAGAAATGCATAAATGCCCCAAGTGTAAGGTATCATGGTACAAACTAAAGGATGATGACGAGTGTAGTAGTATCGAAAACACAAAGAAAGGCCCCCCAATGAAGGTGTTGTGGAATCTTCCTATCATTCCAAGGTTTAATCGTCTATTTGCTAATGGAGATGATGCAAAAGAACTTACATGGTGTCATACCCTAATTTCGTCCGGGGATTATTACTTGATGACATGCAACCTTTGGTTAGTCGCTTTGAGATACTTGGCGTCCTTTGTTGCACAGTAAATGAAGTCCCGAGACGTGTCAGAAATCAAAAGGAAGCAGGCTAGCACAATCCGTGAAATTCCGTAATGTGGCGGAAATTGAAAAGAGGTGTTTTTGCGCAATCCGTGAGTTTCCATAACTTTTTCGAAAGATAAAAAAGAGTAAATACATAATCCGTAAGGATTCGTAACCTTGCGGAAGGAAAATAAGTATCGTTATGAAATTCGTATAGTTTCGTAACGTTACGGAAAAAGAATTACCAAAAAAAAATAGAAAGGGGGTGCATTTAGTAAAAAGGGGGGGGTAGAAATAGCAATCTGGCCCACTTGGGCCTTCCAAAAGGCTGTTGCTTCTGGAGGAAGCAACCTCCCACGCCTGGGCGAGCTGGGTGGCAAGCGCCTCCCCTATTTTGCTATAAAAAGGGGTAGGAGTGAAGAAGAAAGGGGTTCAGCCTTCTTGGCATTTCGTATTCTCTTAAATTTGATGAGGAAAATTGTTTCCGTGAAGTAAATCCAAGCCGAGGCGCTTCCGTAACGTTTCCGTAACGTTTCCGTGAGTAATTACGCGAAGATTCTCGATCGTTCTTCAAATATTCATCGTTTGTTCTTCATTTTCTCCAGTCTTCAACGGGTAAGTACTTCAAACCGAGCTTTTCAATTCATTCTATGTACCCGTGGTGGTCCACATTTTATTTCATGTATTTTTATTCTTGTTTTCATTCACTTTTTACACTCCCTTTTGACGTGCTTCAGTCATTTATTTAAGTCCTTTCTCGCCTAATCTAAAAATAAAATAAATTTCCACCGATCATTTGAATTGTAGTATTCATTAATTTCTGTTAAAATGAATTCCGACCGTTCGGTCGTGCCGTAACCACGTTGGAAATAAAAAAAGAGGTAAAATAATAATATAATAATTAAAAAATACCCTTTTAGTAAAATAAAGTGAAAAATCAATCGGACGTTTTCTCTTTGGGATTTCTCATTCTTAATTGAATTGACTAATAACTAAAGTGAAATTAAGGCTAAAATCAACTCGCCTAGTCAAGCTCGTCCACAAAAAATAGGGTTTTCAAAGTTTATCATTTCAGTTTCTTACCAAGTAAAATGGATCATTTTTAAGGTCCAGCGCCTTAAAATGATCACCTTTCAAGTAAAAAGAATCACTTGATTCACGCATAAGAAAGAACTACGTAGGTCTGATTTCCTCTTTGATGGAGGGTACGTAGGAGCAAAAGTCCCGCTTTTGTCGACCTCAAAAAATAAAAATAAATAAAAGTTAAGGTAACACAATTTCCACAATTCTAAAAAATAGGCTGTTGTCCTTTGAGATAAACGTGAGAGGTGCTAATACCTTCCTCAAGCGTAAATACAACTCCCGAACTTAGAATTTTCATTTTGACCGGTTTCCTTCGGTTTTTTCGACGTTTTCCACAAATAAACGTTGGTGGCGACTCCGCGCATCTTTCCTCCTTTGGAAAGCGCACCCATGAGCCTCGCCTTCGCTCGCCCGCGAAGGGCACGTTGCGACAGTTGGCGACTCCACTGGGGAATCTTTTTGTGAGTTAGGCCTATTTTAAGGAATTGTGGATTTGTGAAACTTCGTGTGTGCATTTGTTGAACTGTGTAAAATGTAAATAACTGTTGTGTATTTTGCATTCTTTACACTGCATTCTAAGAACCCACGGGTTTCAGTAAAAAAGGGCCCTACACCCAGTTTCATGGGAACTTAAGGAGTGGAGCTGAATCTATCATCATGCTAGGTCTCCGACTTGCTTGATAATAGTGAAACCTCGTCTAGAGCTTTCTCTCTTTATAATGTGTTGTCGCTGGTATTCCATACCGCCACAATATTGTTATCTTGAGTGATGATACCTCTAGAAAACAGCCGTGTGAGTTATGAATTGTTGGGAGTAGTTATTAGAGACCCCTAGATATTGTCCTATAGGTCCCTAAAATAGAGGCACGGAGCAAACATGCTGCGCGCCATTTTTAACACTGCCATGCATGTAGACCTAAATGTCATGTACGCCTTTGTTGTACGATTATTTATGGATATTGTCGTACTCGGTGCATCCCCCTGTTGCGCTTTTGCGCATCTGCATCATGCCGTCACACATGCGTTGTATGTGGGTCTCGTCTTTTGTCGTGGGAAGTTGAAAGATCCATATCGTCTTCTTAACTGCACACATGGGGCACTGCGCCCCCAAATGCGCAAGTAAGAGAGATGATTTTCTGGGCTCTCGTGTCCGTAAATGCATTCATATCATGCATTGCATAAACATCTCTTCAGCGTCATAATGAACATATCGTTCCTGCATTTGTCCGTTATCATATTCCAGCATCACATTTTGCATGAGTCATTGCATCATCATGCATATGTGTTCAACAAACTTTTTTGATCTACAAATTGCATACTAATTGTTTTCATGTTTGCTCATGCGTGACCCTTGCGTTTTCCCCTGCAAGACAAAAACAAAAAAAGAAAGCGCAAAAATTCACGCTGCATTCTTAGTTGCATGTGTTAGGTACCATGAGCCAACCATGTTGGGATCATAAACCCATTTCTAAAAAAAAAACACAAACAACAAAACAAAATGATTGAACATGGTACCTAATGCATGTTTAACTAAGAAAGGATGTTTCATCGGGCATCTCAATCTCATAATTACATTTTCCATACATTGCATGCATATTCCCGAGTCTTTCATCCCTATGAATTGTTGATGAAGTATTGGCGATCAAAATTGCCATTTCCTGGGTTATGGGGTTGAACCAAGCTCGTGCTTTTACGAAAAGGTTCATCGAGTCAAGTTGAAGTATGGAAGTACCCATCTTGAAAAAAATTGGGGCAAAAGATCGTGTTACATCGCTGCTTCGTCTACTGCCAAACACATTTAGGGCTGCAGATGTCCCTGTTACTTCCAGTTTCACCTTGACGAAGATGTCATGGACCATGTTGAAAATCTAAATTGATTCAACCCCATATCTAGTGTACAAATTCGCAATACTTCAACTGTGCATCATTCACATACATCCATGTTGTTCATTGGTTGCATTGCTCATTGCATGCTTTCCTTGAAAAAAAGAAGAAGAACTTAATCATTGTTATAAAAAAGCAAAAAAACATGCTTTACGGTGCCCTCACCAAACTTGTGCTAGAGCTAGAGTAATGGGTGAAGTAGAGGAGATACAAGAGAAGATGAAGGCCGATATGGAGGCCATTAAAGAGAAAATGGCCACAATGATGGAGGCCATGATGAGCGTGAAGAAGATAATGGAAGCCAATGCGGTTGCAATTGCCGCTACCAGTGTTGTTGCTAAGGTGAACCCGACATCCCCATCTGGCACCAAATGAATCATCCAACCTCAGATATGGTAGGCAAAGATTTGGGAAGTACGGGCGGCCCCCATGATATGCAAATTCAAAACGAGCATGCCTTCCCGCCATATGGCTTGCCTCTCAACTATATGCCACCCAATGTGGGGTACACTCCCAATAAGAATGTCAATAACTCCACTCCTATACCCATTGAGAGCCAACAACCCCAAACTGATCATGCACATGTCTCTTAAATCTAGCCGACTTCGAGCCTTGCCTCGGATATGCCACTGAAGGGCAAGCAGTTGGTAGTATACCCCTGCAAAACACTTCAGAGGGCCCTCAGTATCACCCCCAGCTACACCTCTTGCCTTCTACAACAAGTAAAAACCCTCATCCTATGGCAAAAGTGGAAAAGTTGGATCATTTAGAGGAAAGGCTTAGGGCCATTGAAGAAGGTGAAGATTATGCCTTTGCTAACCTAAAAGAGTTGTTCCTAGTACCCAACATCATCACCCCTCCCAAGTTCAAGGTGCCAGACTTTGACGAGTACAAGGGGACTACTTGCCCCAAGAACCATCTAAAGATGTATTGCCAGAGGATGGGGGCATACGCAAAAGATGAGGAATTGCTGATACATTCCTTCCAAGAAAGTCTTACTGGGGTAGCTGTTACCTGGTACACTAACTTGGAACCTTCCCGAGTCCATTCTTGGAAGGACCTAATGGTTGCCTTCGTTAAGCTGTGTCAGTATAATGGCTTCGGATATGATGCAACTATAGAACATGTGCAAAAAGGGGGCATGGATCTTTCAAAGAATACGCCCAAAGGTGGAGAACCTGGCAGCTCATGTGGCACCTCAATGACGGGGAAAAAAATGATGACAACAGACACATTACCGGTATTCTACTATGAAAAGATGGTGAGCTACACACCTTCAAGCTTTGATGATATGGTCTTCATCGACGAAAGGATCGATGTGGGTCTGTAAAGAGGCAAATTTAGTCATCCTGCTTGGACGAATGAGAAAACTGGGGCAAGTGAAGAGGATGAGAAGGAGGGAGAAACCTATGTTGTGACTGCCATTCTTATACGACCAAGTTTCCCACCAACCCAACAATGTCATTACTCAGCCAATAACAACCCTTCTCATTACCCACCACCCAGTCATCCACAAAGGCCATCCCTAAAATCAACCACAAAGCCTACCTACCGCACTTCCAATGACAAACACCACCTTTAGCATAAACCAAAACACCAACCAAGAAATGAATTTTGCAGCGAGAAAGCCTTAGAATTCACCCCAATTCCAGTGTCCTATGCTGACTTGCTCCCATATCTACTTGATAATTCAAATGGTAGCCATAACCCTAACCAAGGTTCATCAACCTCCATTTCTCCGAGAATACGACTCGAACGCAAAGTGTGCTTGTCATGGAGAAGCCCCGGGGCATTCCATTGAGCATTGTAGGGGCCTGAAGCGTAAGGTGCAAGGTCTAATTGATGCGGGCTGGCTGAAATTTGAGGAGAATCGTGTGTAAATCCTGACATTGACAAGAGATGCCACACATGGGGCAATTTTGAAAGCTGTTGTTAGATGTCTCTAATGACTCATCAGGATTTTCAAGTTTGTACCATTATTGTAAACCACAGTTACAATGTTAAATGAAATGGATAAAGTTGATATCTTTGTCCCTCGTCCTCTCACAAATGCATCTTTGCTTATTCAACTTTCACCAGAATATGGGTGCAAGCCATTGGTCTGTTTGCTCAAGCGACCTGTGCTCCTGAGTTTGGACTTCCAAGACCGTTCAATCAGAGATTACTCGTCTTGCACATTGGTGGGGCTGCCGTAAAACAACAAGTAAAGTTCAAAACAAATAAATTTCAAAATAAAAATAAAAATTAAAATAAAAAAGGGGTTCAAAAAGAAAAAGAAAAAAGAAGAAGCATTTGATTGATTGTGTTTTCAAGACGTCCATGTGACCTCATTTTATCATTCCGGAAAGCTTGTCTTTTTAGAGAGAAGTGAGTTATCAAGAATAGGATGTTGGACAAATGGCCTCAGCTAACTTAAGAAAAATGGGGGTTAAATTAAGATACAAAGACTATTCCCCAATTAAACTTTCACTCTCTCTTTTCGGATTAACAATGCACACAGGGACAACCCTTCCCTTGTGTTCAAGAATCCCCTACAACAAGAGACCCACGGTCTCTTAATCCCTTTTCAGAAATAAGAAGAAGAGAAGAAGAGGTCTCTCTAAAAAGAGATGGATTGTACAATGAAGATCAATCAAAAATCTTTATTGAATATGTAAGTGGTTGACCAAGGAATCTTTTTGAGAGGATAAGACAGTTCAGTTCAGAAAAACTCTTAATCTTTCGAGAGGATAAAACTGTTTGGGCAATGAAAACTCTCTTTAAAACATTTGAATGGCCATTCATAAAACATTTGAATAGATATGTCTCTTGGAAATTATTTTCTAAAAGTCCCCTCTGGTAATCAATTACAAGACTTATGTAATCGATTACAGGTTTTAAAAATTTGAATTAAAACATTTTCAACTGCTGGTAATCGATTACCAGAGAGCGAATCTCAATTTGAAATGATAGAATTCTTTGGTCAAACCTTTTGTTTGTTTTCAATTTGGAAACTTCTTCCTAAAGATTCTAGAGATCAACTTGATCATATATCTTGATTTTCTTGGATTCTTGTCTTGAATAAAACGTAGAAGCACTTGATCCTTTAGCATCATCAAGACATCAAAACATCTTGCTTCTACATAGGAGTCATTTGACTTAATCCATCAACTGAAAAATCCTTCAACTATTTCTCGTCCTTGGAAAATTCTTTTTGCAAGAATCAATTGCTTCTTTCATTCTTTCTCACTACGAGGTTGTGAAAACAAGACAACAATTGGTACCTCTAAGCCCTACACTGGGGCAACGAAAGGCACCATGTAAAAACCTCAAGTGAACCTAGGGGCAGATTAAAAGTTCTCACCGAATAGGTTCCCAGCTACAAGGTCATGACGAAAGATAACAATTGGTACCTCAAAGCCTTACACTGGGGCAATGAGGGGTATCGTGCATGAGCCTCAAGTGAACATAGGGGCAGATCAAAAGTTCTCACCCGTCGATGTTTTTAAACAAAAAAAAGGGAGACAAGCCCTGGAATTTCAATAGATTGATTAAACGTCAAACGGCTCCATTCCCGTCACTCCAAAATGGTCAAGTGACTAAATCAAACAGAATATACACTCTCAGGGATTTCCCAGAGAGGTTTGCAAAAGGTAGGATAAGGTTGCATGAATTATCACCTTTTTCAAAAGGGCAGTCAATCTGTGTTTTCCAAAAAAATTAATTCAAAATCAAAATCACAAAATAGGGAAAGAATGTCCTGAACATTGTATAACTTTCCATTGCATTGCATTGTTTCATGTGCGGTCAGCATTACCAAATTTCACAACAAAGGTTACATGTGTCTGCATCCCTAAAAATCATGTTAACTGCATAGATTTCCTACATCTCGTGTCCAATCTTTTTGGATGACCTGCCCTCTTGATGAGTCGATCTCTTGCTTTCTCATAAAGGTGGACCCTTGGGTACTAGTACCTATCACCTTTAGAGGACTATATGTCCTCGCCATCAGAGGACTGCACATCCTCGCCTGCAGAGGGCTGCACGCCCTCGCCTTTAGAGGGCTACGCGTCCTCATTTTCAGTATGCTCCATATCCACACCTTAGGAGAATATAAGGCCCTTTGCCCTTAGATGCTTAACCGAGACTTGCGCTCCCGGTTAAGGGGCCAGTAGTTTCCTTTTATCAGTTCCTGGGCCATCCCCTGATATTGGAAGGCGACCAACTGTGTGAGCACATCCAGAGAGGGAGGCTATCACGCATCTACTATGCATACCGGGGCAAGATATCACCCGTGCCGCTGCAAAAAGACGAGCACGGATCATGCACACCAACATGACCACCCTTACATGGATATAGATGACGTTGCTATTTAGCAACATTCTGCCCAGTGACCACAATGCCAATCTCCCACTGCAGATGTATCAGTTGGTCTGTTCCGTCATGACATAGGTAAGTATGCACATGGTTCAATTGATTTCTGATGTCATCTATTGTTTGCAGGGATCGCGCCCACAAGACGCCCAGTGGGCCCGAAGAAGTCCAATAGGGCCTTGGGGTTTCTAGCTCTGGTTACGGGCCTCTGTCAGTCCTACAGGGTGCCCGTCCCCCCAACGAGGTCATGCCATCGTGACATAGGTAAGTATGCACGTGACTCAACTGATTTCTGATACCATCCATTGTTTGCAGGAATCCCACCCACAAAGACACCTAGTGGACCCGGAGAAGTCCAACAGGGCCCTGGGGTTTCCAGTTCTGGTTACGGGCCTCTGTAGTCCTACAGGGTGCCCGTTCCCCCCGGCAAGGTCACGTCATCATAGGTAAGTATGCACATCGCTCAACTGATTTATGATTTCATCTATTGTTTGCAGGGATCGCGCTTGCAAGACACCCAGTGGACCCGAAGAAGTCCAACAGGGCCTTGGAGTTGTCAAGCTCTAATTACGGGCCTCTGTCAGTTCTATAGAGTGCCTGTCACCTCCAGCAAGGGCATCAGGCCCCCTACTAATCGAACTTTCATCAAGAAGTACTGCGTCCCCAGGCAGGCGCAGAGCGAAACACCACAGCAGTCTGGGGATGGCCGGCAGCGGGCAACAGACACACCGCCATCACCTCTAGAGTTCACCTCAGCTCATCCACAAAAAGGTTAGAGCGTTGCTTACGACCCATGGCCGACCAATAGGCAACCAAGTCCAGAGCCAAAGGTAAGCAAAGTACTAGGTGCGTGACCGACAAGCCATCAAGCGTCCAGCTCAAGACGTTAAAGAAGCGCTACTAGGAGGCAACCTAGTACCTTTTAAATCTCTGCTTGTTATTTGATCACCTTTGTTTCTCAAGTAATAGTAGGACACACCTAGTTTCTCATGATCCTAGGAATTTAAATAAAACAAGCACAAGCTCGGAAGGTAGTCATACCTCACAAAAAATATATGTATATATGTATGTTTAGGTAGAAAGATACCTTGGATATGCATGTATATAGCAAAAATATCTCACAAAACATATATATGTATGTTTAGGTAGCAAGATACCTTGGATATGCATGTATATAGCAAAAATATTATACGTATGTTTAGGTAGCAAAATACCTCATGAAAAAAAGAGAGAGCAAAAAGAGAGTGAGCAAGAAAAGAATAAAAAGAAAAAAAAATAGAAAATAAAAAATAATAAAGGTTGTCTAGCTAAAAAGCAACATGCTTGTGAAAAGAGATAACTTCCAGCTTTTCTTTGAAAAATTCACTGATCATAACTAGTTTTTGAAAAAATGTGTATACACCTGAAGGGTGAGTGCTGTGAAAATTTTCCCGAATGCCCAAAATGGACTCGGATGAATGCATGAATTGATAAAAAAACATATTTTGGAAACACTAGGTTGACTTAAGTAGGGAAAATGAATCCTGAGCCCTAGTGTCACATGACCATAAAAACTTGATGCTTGAGTGTCCACATGGGTGCATGCATGACCAGTTTTGCATAAAATTTCCTAATCATCATTGTTGCATGTATATCATGGAAATAATGTGGGACGTCCTCTTTATCCCCGAACCGCTGGCCAAACCCTGACATATATCGTGACCAGCCTGTCATACCCTAATTTCGTCCGGGGACCTTTGCTTGATGACATGCGACCATTCTTTGGTCCTTGTGAGGTGCTTGGCACCCATCATTAGGCAATTTATGAAATTCCAGGACATGCCGAAAAACCAAAAAAAATGTTGATGCACAATCCGTAAGTTTCCGTGACACACCGGAAATCAAAAGGAAGCATCGTTGCATAATTAAGTGAGGTTCCGTAACATTCCGTAAGTCAAAAAGGGGATGATTATGTAATCCGCAAGGTTCCGTAACATTACGGAAGGAAAACAAGTATCGTTACGAAATTCGTAAGTTTCCGTAACTTTACGAAAAAAGAATCACCAAAAAACAGCAGAGGGGGGTGTACTTAGTAAAAATGGGGGTGCAAATAGCACCCAGGCCCATTTGGGCCCTCCAGAAGATTCCTCCAGAAGGCGGTTGCTTCTGGAGGAAGCAACCCTGCTCGCCTGGGCGAGCTGAGCTCGCCTGGGCGAGCTGAGCTCGCCTGGGCGAGCTGGGCGGCAACCACCTCCCCTATTTTGCTATAAATAGGGGAGGAAATGAAGAAGGAAGGGATCCCAGCCCCTTAGGCACTTCTCTCTCTTTCGAATTTGCTTGGAAAAATTGTTTCCGTGAAGAAAATCTAAGCCGAGGCGCTTCCGAAACGTTTCCGTAACGTTTTCCGTGAGGAATCTCGCAAAGGTTTGAACCGTTCTTCGACGTTCTTCATTCGTTCTTCCTCGTTCTTCGATCTTCAACGGGTAAGTACCTCGAACCAAGCTTTTCGATTCATTCTATGCACCCGTAGTGGTCCACATTGTGTTTCGTGCATTTTGATTCTCGTTTTGTTTACTTTTTATACCCCCTGTTGACGTGCTTAAGCCATTTTACTTAAGTCGTTTCTCGCTTAACTTAAAAATAAAATAAATTTCCACCGAACGTTTGAATTGTATTATCCATTAGCTTCGGTTAAAATCAATTCCGTCTTAAAATAAAAAAGAATCACTTGATAAGCAAGAACTACGTAGGTCTGAGTTCCTCATTGAGGATACGTAGGAGCAAAAGCCTCGCTTTTGTCGATCACCCCAAGAGATCGTTAATGGTCCAATGCCTTAACGTTTCTCTCCTTTCAAAAACAAGAAATCGTTAATGGTCCAACGCCTTAACGTTTCTCATCTTTCAAAATCAAAAGACCGTTTAATGGTCCAACACCTTAAATGACCTTTTGTTCAATAAAAACATATTTTGCAAAAAAGACAAAAACAACTTAACCAAACACTTTGTTCCGAAAGAACTACGTAGGTCTGATTTTCTCATCCCAAATTGAGGAATACGTAGGAGCAAAGGGAAACACCCTTGTCGACCACAAAAAAGAAAAATATAAAAAGGGTATAAAGGATATAAGAACATAGAAGGGAACATAAAAAATCAAAGTCATGTTTGCACATTCGATTAAAGGCTGCCGTCCCTTGGGACGGGCGTGTGGGGTGCTAATACCTTCCCCGTGCGTAAATACAACTCCCGAACCTTTCACTTAAAAGTTCGTAGATCGCGTCTTTTCCGGTTTTTCCGACGTTTTCCTCAAATAAACGTTGGTGGCGACTCCGCGCGTATTCCTTTCATGGAACACGCATCCCGCGAGTCACGCGTCGCCCTCCCGCCGAAGGGTAGGTTGCGACAGTTGGCGACTCCACTGGGGACTATTTTTAGAGAGTTAGGCCATTTAATCTTGTGCAATGTTTTATCATGACTTTCTCCTTTGTTGGTTTCCCTTTATTTGTCTTATGTTCTTGTGTATATAAACTATTTGTTGCTTTTAGTGTGTTTTAGAATGTATGCATGAGGTAAATATTTATTCATTTGATGCACACAAACACTAACACTATTTGCACACACTGTGAGTGAAAAAGGGCCCTATACCCGGGTTCATGGGAGCATAAGGAGTGGAGGTGAATCTGTGATCATGCTAGGTCTCCGACTTGCTTGATTACAGTGAACCCTCATCTAGAGCTTTTCTCTTTGAAAACCTATTGTTGCTAGTAGTCCCTACTGCTACAATATGTTCTTCAAAGGGGATGATACCTCTAGAAACCATCAAGAGAGATATAACTACCTTGGGGATTATTGCTAAAAGCCTAGTTAGTTCTCTCCCTTATAGGTCCCTTAAATAGGGGCACGAAGCAAACACGCTGCGTGCCATTTTTCACACTGCCATGCATGAGTATCATATACCCTTTTGCTTATGTTCAGTAAATATTGTCATACTGTGTACGTTCCCGCATTGTGTCTTTTGCACAGGCATTGCATATGGGTTCTGTCTTGATCCAACGGAGGGTCCGTGTCGCCTTCTTAAAAACGTGCGTTGGGGCATTTTGCTACCCCTAGACGTCGTATCTAAGAAGGGGACAAATTCCCCGGACCCCCGCATTCCTAGATTGCATCTGTGTCATATGCATTCCATCATGCATTCATCCATTCCACCCATGAGATATCGGAGTTTTGATTTGCACCAGCTTTTATCTCACTTTAGTAAGCATGAGAACAAATCAAACCGGCAAGAGGTTCTACCAAGTCAAGGTCAAAAGCCCAGGTACCACCAGCATCAAGGAATTAGGGCGGTTGATGGAACCCCTCCAAATGCAAGCTTTCCGCAAGACTTACGGAAAGATCTTAGAGTTGACCATAGTAGAGGTGTCCATAGAAGCCATTGCAGCACTTACCCAATACTACGACCAGCCCTTGAGATGCTTCACATTCGGGGACTTCCAATTAGTACCAACCATTGAAGAATTTGAGGAAATTCTAGGATGTCCTCTCGGGGGAAGGAAACCATATCTTTCCTCCGGGTGTCTCCCCTCTTTGAGCAGAATTGCAACTGTGGTCAAGGATTCAGCCAGAGGTTTGGACCGCATAAAACAGACTCGGAACGGCATAGCGGGCCTGCCCCAGAAGTACCTAGAAGACAAGGCGAGGGGTATGGCCAATCAAGGAGACTGGGTCCCGTTTATGGATGTGTTAGCTTTGCTAATTTTTGGGGTCGTCCTCTTTCCAAACGTGGATGGTTTGATAGACCTAGCAGCAATCGACGCTTTCCTTGCCTACCACCATAGCAAGGAAAGTCCGGTGGTAGCTGTCTTGGCAGATCTATTTGACACATTTGACCGAAGGTGCGAAAAGAGTAGCGCACGGATCATCTGTTGCTTACCCGCCCTCTGTGTTTGGTTGGTTTCACACTTGTTCCAACAAGACACAAGACATCCATGTCCGCTCCTGAGCCATCGCTCATGTACTGAAAAGAGGAGAATAGATTGGGACCAGCTCTTGGCCGGGATAGGAGGTAGAACAATCAGTTGGTTCCCCCGATGGAAGGAAGGAAAAGAAGGAGTCCTTTTCTCATGTGGAAGATACCCAAACATTCCGCTGGTAGGAACGAGGGGTTGTATTAACTACAATCCCGCGCTCGCTATAAGACAACTAGGGTACCCCATGAGGGGAGCACCGACGGAAGAAAGCATGTCTCCTTTCCTTGTGAGGGATTTCGGCGCACAAAATTCCAAGACTATACAAAGAATCCATAAGGCATGGGAAACCCCGTTAAGGAAAGATCAAGAGCTTAGAGGCATTCGTAATGGCATCATTGGTGGGTACCACGAATGGCTGAAAGTTCGCATACGAGGTTTAGATTGGCTCGCCAAGTTAAAAGTCGTCAACGAAGAGAATTTTGAAGCACCGGAAGAGGACGAAGAAGTCCAAGCTCTCAAAAGCGAGTTAGGAAAGGCAAAACTCGCCAAGGAGAAGTTCAAGTTGGCTGCTACACACGTTCGGAAGGAGTGCGCCGGGTTACGGGAAGAGAATGCAATTACCGCAAGAGCCCTTGAACAAGAGACCAAGAGGGCTCGCAAGGAAGAGTATGGCCGGAACAAATTTCGCGGAGCTCTATGGGGTAGCAATAGTGAACTCAAGTTGCGAAAGGAAGAAAGGGACCAGTCGCGAGCACATAGCATGGTTTTGAAAGAGGAGTTAGTTGCCTGTTCAAGGTCCAAAAGAAGCTTGTCTCAGCGTTAATGCGAGACGGAGACCAACATGTTAGCTATCATCGCCAAGTACCAAGAAGAGTTAGGTCTAGCCACGGCCCACGAGCATAGAATCGCGGATGAGTATGCCCAAGTATACGCGGAAAAAGAGGCTAGAGGAAGGGTGATCGACTCTTTACACCAAGAGGCAACCATGTGGATGGATCGGTTTGCTCTTACCTTGAACGGGAGTCAAGAACTTCCCCGATTGTTAGCCAAGGCCAAGGCGATGGCAGACACCTACTCCGCCCCCGAAGAGATTCATGGGCTTCTCGGCTATTGTCAGCATATGATAGACTTAATGGCCCACATAATTAGAAATCGTTAGGAAACTTGTATGGTCTCTCAGACCTTGACTAGATACGACTTCCTTTTTGAAATAAAATGAGTTGGTCCCATGTTTCTACTCCAAAAAGCTTGTGCAAATCAAGTCACTCCCGCATTTTATCTCTAGCATGCATTGTATGTTGGTCTCGTCCTTTGTCACGGGAAGCCGGAAGGTCCATATCACCTTCTTAATTGTACACATGGGGCACTGCGCCCCCAAATGCGCAAGTAAGAAGAGATAATTTTCCGGGCTCTCGTGTCCGTAAAATGCATTCATATCATAAGCATCTCTTCATAACATCATAATGGACATATCCTGCATTTGTCCGTTATCATATTCCAGCCTCACATTTTGCATGAGTCATGGCATCATCATGCATATGCGTTCAACAAACTTTTTGGTCTGCAAAATTGCATACCATTTGTTTTCATGTTTGCTCATCCTTGCGTTTTCCTCTACAAAACAAAAACAAAAAAGGGGGAAGCGTGAAACTTCACACTACATTCTTAGTTTCATGTGTTAGGCAACACAAGTCAACCATGTTGGGATCATAAACCCGTTTCACTTAAAAACAAAATAATTGAACATGGTACCTAATACATGGTTAACTAGGAAATGGTGTTTCTTCGGGCATCTCAATTTCATAATTACATTTTCCGTGCATAAGCTTAAAGTATGCCCGAGTCATTCATCCCTATGAGATGTTGTTAAAATATTGGCGATCAGAATTGCCATTCCTTGGATTATAGGGTTGAACCAAGCTCAAGCTTTTACAAAAAGGTTCATCAAGTCAAGTTGAAATATGGAAGTAACCATCCTGCAAAATTGGGGCAAAAGATGAATCGAGTCACATCACTGCTTCGTCTACTGCCAAACATATTTAGGATTATTGATGTCCTTGTTACTTCCAGTTTCACCTTGACAAAGATGTCATGGACCATGTTGAAAATCTAAATTGATTCAACCCCATATCCTGCGTAAAAATTCGCAATACTTCGACTGTACATCATTCGCATGCATCCATGCTTTTCATTGGTTGCATTGCTCATTGCATTCTTTCCTTGAAAAATAAAATAAAATAAAATGGACTTATCAAAAAGAAAAGGAAACGCTTTACGGCGCCCTTACCGAACTCGTGCTAGAGCTAGAGTAATGGGTGAAGCAGAAAAGGTGCAAGAGAAGATGAAGGCCAAAAATGGAGGCCATAAAAGAGCAAATGGCCACAATGATAAAGGCCATGATGAGCATGAAGAAGATAATGGAAGCCAATGCGGTTATAGTCGCCGCTATTAGCGCTGTCGCTAAGGTGAACCCGATGTCCCCATCCGGCCTCAAGCAAATGAATCATCCAACCTCAAATATGGTAGGCAAAGATTTAGGAAGTACGGGCGGCCCCCATGATGTGCAAATTCAAAACAAGCACGCCTTCCCGTCATATGGCTTGCCTCTCAACTATACACCACCCAACGTGGCGTACACTCTCAATGAAAATCTCAATAACTCCACTCCGATACTCATTGAGAACCAATAACCTCAATCTGATCAGGCACATATCTCTCAAACCATGGGGGAGACACATGAAATTCCCCATCACAATCTAGCCAACTTCGAGCCTTGGCTCGGATATGCCACTGAAGGGCAAGCAGTTGGTGGTATACCCCTTGAAAACACTCCGGAAGGCCCTCAGTATCACCCCCAGCTACACCTCTTGCATTCCACAATAAGTAAAAACCCTCGTACTATGGCAGGAATGGGAAAGTTGGATCATCTAGAGGAAAGGCTTAGGGCCATTAAAGGAGGTGAAGATTATGCCTTTGCTAACCTAGAAGAATTGTTCCTAGTACCTAATATCATCACCCCTCCCAAGTTCAAGGTGCTGGACTTTGACAAGTACAAGGGGACTACTTGCTCCAAGAACCATTTAAAGATGTATTGTCGGAAGATGGGGGCATACGCAAAAGATGAGAAACTGCTGATACATTTTTCCCGAGAAAGTCTTACTAGGACAACTGTCGCCTGGTATACTAACTTAGGAACCTGCTTGAGTCCATTCTTGGAAGGACCTAATGGTTGCCTTCGTTAGGCAGTGTCAGTATAATGTCTTCAGATAGGATGCAACTACAGAACATGTGCAAAAGGGGGGACAGATCTTTCAAAGAACACGCCCAAAGATGGAGAGGCTTGGCAACTCAAGTAGCACCCCCAAAAACAGAGAAAGAGATTATCACAATGCTAGTAGACACGTGACCGGTGTTCTACTATGAAAAAAATAGTGGGTTACACACCTTCAAAGCTTTGAGGATTTGGTCTTTGCCAGTGAAAGGATCGATGTGGGTCTGAAAAAAAAAGGCAAATTTGATCATCCTACTAGGACGACTGAGAAAACTGGGGCAAATAAAGAGGGTGAGGATAAGGGAGAAACCCATGCTGTGACTGCCATTCCTGTACGACCAAGTTTCCCACCAACCCAACAATATCTTTACTCAGCCAATAACAAACCTTCTCCTTACCCACCACCCAGGTATCCACAAAGGCCATCCCTAAATCTACCACAAAGTCTGTCTACCGCACTTCCAATGACGAACACCACCTTTAGCACAAACCAAAAACACCAACCAAGAAATGAATTTGGCAGCGAAAAGCCTGTAGGGTTCACCCCAAATTCCGTTGTCATATGCTAAACTTGATCCCATATCTACTTGATAATTCAATGGTAGCCATAACCCTAGCCAAGCTTCATCAACCTCCATTTCTCCGAGAATACGACTCAAACGCAACGTGTGCTTGTCACGGAGAAGCCCCGGGGCGTTCCATTGAGCATTGTAGGGCTCTGAAGTGTAGGGTGCGAGGTCTAATTGATGCTGGCTGAAATTTGAGGAGAATTGTGTGTAAATCCTGACATTGACAAGAGATGCCACACATGGGGCAATTTTGAAAGCTGTTGTTAGATGTCTCTAATGACTCACCAGGATTTTCAACTTTCACCGGAATGTGGGTGTAAGCCATTGGTCTGTTTGCTCAAGCAACCTGCGCTCTTGAGTGTTGACTTCCAAGACCGTTCAATCAGAGATTACTCATCTTGCACGTTGGTGGGGGTGCCGTAAAACAACGAGCAAAGTTCAAAACAAATAAGTTTCAAAATAAAAAATAAAAAGGCATTTGATTGACTGTGTTTTCAAGTAAAAATATAGACGTTCATTTTGTCTTTTTAGAGAAAAGTGAGTTATCAAGAATAGGATGTTGGACAAATGGCCTCAGTTACCTTAAGAAAAAGGGGGGTTGAATTAAGATGCAAAGACTATTCCCCAATTGAACTATCAATCTCTCTTTTCGGATTAACAATGCACACAGGGATAACCCTTCCCTTGTGTTCAGGAATCCTCTACAACAAGAGACCCACGGTCTCTTAATCCCTTTTCAGAAATAAGAAGAAGAGAAGAAGAGGTCTCTCGTAAAAGAGGTAGATTGTAAAATGAAGATCAATCAAAAATTCCTTATTGAATAAGCAAGTGGTTGACCAAGGAATCTTTTTGAGAGGATAAGACATTTCAGTTCAGAAAAACTCTTGATCTTTCGAGAGGATAAAACTGTTTGGGCAATGAAAACTCTCTTTAAAACATTTGAATGGCCGTTCATAAAACATTTGAATAGATATGTCTCTTGGAAATTATTTTCTGAAAATCCCCTCTGGTAATCAATTACAAGACTTATGTAATCGATTACAGGTTTTAAAAATTTGAATTAAAACATTTTCAACTGCTGGTAATCGATTACCAGAGAGCAAATCTCGAATTGAAATGATAGAATTCTTTGGTCAAACCTTTTGTTTGTTTCAATTTGGAAACTTCTTCCTAAAGATTCTAAGAGATCAAACTTGATCATATATCTTGACTTTCTTGGATTCTTGTCTTGAATAAAGCTTAGAAGTACTTGATCCTTTAGCATCATCAAGACATCAAAACATCTTGCTTAAATCCATCAGCTGAAAAATCCTTCAACTATTTCTCGTCCTTGGAAAATTCTTTTTGCAAGAATCAACTGCTTCTTTCATTCTTCCTCACTACGAGGTCGTGAAAACAAGACAACACTTGGTACCTCTAAGCCGTACACTGGGGCAATGAGGGGCACCGTGCATGAGCCTCAAGTGAACCTAGGGGCAGATTAGAAGTTCTCACCCAATAGGTTATCAAAAGTTCTCACCTGTCGATGTTTTTAAACAAGAAAAAGAAAAGGGGGGACAAACCCTAGGTTTTCAATGGATTGATCAAACATCAAACGACTCCATTCCCGTCACTCCAAAACGGTCAAGTGACTAAATCAAAAAGAACGTACACTCTGAGGGAGTTCCCGGAGAGATTTGCAAAAAGATAGGATGAGGTTGCATGAATTATCACCTTTTTCAAAAGGGCAGTCAATCTGTGTTTTCCAAAAAAATAAAAAAAATAAAAATAAAAAAATAAAAATCAATCAAATCAAAATCAAAATCACAAAATAGGGAAAGAATGCCATGAACATTGTACAACTTTCCATTACATTGCATTGTTTCATATAAAGTCCGCATTTACCCAAATTTCACAACAAAGGTTGCATGCATTTGCATCCCTCAAAATCATGTTAACTACATAGATTCCCTACATCTAAATGTCCAAATCTTGTGGATTTGGGATGACCGGCCCTCTCGATGAGTCGATCTCTTGCTTTCTCATAAGGGTGGACCCTTGGGTACTTGTACCTATCACCTTTAGAGGACTACATGTCCTCGCCATCAGAGGACTTCATGTCCTTGCCATCAGAGGGCTGCACGCCCTCACCTCCAGAGGACTACCTGTCCTCGCCTTGAGAGGGCTACACGCCCTCACCTTGGGTACTAGTTACCCTCACCAGTGAGAGGACTACACGTCCTCGCCATCAGAGGGCTGCACGCCCTCACCTTCAGAGGACTACACGTCCTCGCCTTGAGAGGGCTACACGCCCTCACCTTGGGTACTAGTTACCCTCACCAGTGAGAGGACTACACGTCCTCGCCATCAGAGGGCTGCACGCCCTCACCTCCAGAGGACTACCTGTCCTCGCCTTGAGAGGGCTACACGCCCTCACCTTGGGTACTAGTTACCCTCACCAGTGAGGGGACTACACGTCCTCGCCATCAGAGGGCTGCACGCCCTCACCTTCAGAGGACTACACGTCCTCGCCTTGAAAGGGCTACACGCCCTCACTTTGGGTACTAGTTACCCTCACCGTTGAGAGGACTACATGTCCTCGCCATCAGAGGGCTGCACGCCCTCACCTCCAGAGGACTACCTGTCCTCGCCTTGAGAGGGCTACACGCCCTCACCTTGGGTACTAGTTACCCTCACCGTTGAGAGGACTACACGTCCTCGCCATCAGAGGGCTGCACGCCCTCACCTCCAGAGGACTACCTGTCCTCGCCTTGAGAGGGCTACACGCCCTCACCTTGGGTACTAGTTACCCTCACCGTTGAGAGGACTACACGTCCTCACCATCAGAGGACTACATGTCCTCGCCATCAGAGGACTACATGTCCTCGCCATCAGAGGACTTCATGTCCTTGCCATCAGAGGGCTGCACGCCCTCACCTCCAGAGGACTACCTGTCCTCGCCTTCAGAGGGCTGCACGCCCTCACCTCCAGAGGACTACCTGTCCTCGCCTTGAGAGGGCTACACGCCCTCACCTTGGGTACTAGTTACCCTCACCAGTGAGAGGACTACACGTCCTCGCCATCAGAGGGCTGCACGCCCTCACCTTCAGAGGACTACACGTCCTCGCCTTGAGAGGGCTACACGCCCTCACCTTGGGTACTAGTTACCCTCACCGTTGAGAGGACTACATGTCCTCGCCATCAGAGGGCTGCACGCCCTCACCTCCAGAGGACTACCTGTCCTCGCCTTGAGAGGGCTACACGCCCTCACCTTGGGTACTAGTTACCCTCACCGTTGAGAGGACTACATGTCCTCGCCATCAGAGGGCTGCACGCCCTCACCTCCAGAGGACTACCTGTCCTCGCCTTGAGAGGACTACACGTCCTCACCATCAGAGGGCTGCACGCCCTCACCTCCAGAGGACTACATGTCCTCGCCTTGAGAGGGTTGCACGCCCTCACCTTGGGTACTAGTTACCCTCACCGTCAGAGGACTACACGTCCTCGCCTTGAGAGGACTACACGTCCTCACCATCAGAGGGCTGCACGCCCTTACCTCCAGAGGACTACATGTCCTCGCCTTGAGAGGGCTACACGCCCTCACCTTGGGTACTAGTTACCCTCACCGTCAGAGGACTACACGTCCTCGCCTTGAGAGGACTACACGTCCTCACCACCAGAGGGCTGCACGCCCTCACCTCCAGAGGACTATAAGTCCTCGCCTTGAGAGGGCTACACGCCCTCACCTTGGGTATTAGTTACCTTCACCTTCAGAGGACTACACGTCCTCGCCTTCAAAGGGTCATGTACCTTCAACTTCAGAAGACTATACGTCCTCGCCGTCAAAGTGTCATGTGCCTTCAGAGGACTACACGTCCTCACCTTTAGAGGACTACACGTCCTCGCCATCAGAGGACTACATGTTCCCCATTTTCAAAGGGGGGCATGCCCTCACCTTTAGAGGATTGCACGTCCTTGCCATCATAGGACTACACTCCCTCGCCTTCGAAAGGCGACACGTCCTGAACTTCAGAGGGCTACACGCCCTCGCCTTTAGAGGACTACGCGTCCTCACTTTCAGTGGGCTCCATATCCACACCTTAAGGTAATTTAAGGTCCTCTGTCCTTAAATGCTTAACCGAGACTTGCACTCCCGGTTAAGGGACCAGTAGTTTCCTTTTAAACGGTTCCTGAGCCACCCCCTGATATTGGAGGAGGGCCAACTGTGCGAGCACAACCAGAAAGGGAGGCTATCACACAGCTACTATGCATACCGGGGCAAGATTTCACCCGTGTTGCTGCAAAGAGACGAGTGCGGATCATGCGCACCAACATGACCACTCTTACACAGATATAGATGATATTGCTACTTAGCAACATTCTGCCCAGCGACCGCAACGCCAATCTCCCCCTGCAAAAGTATCAGTTGGTCTGTGTCGTCCCGACATGGGTAAGTATGCATATAGTTCAACTGATTTCTGATACCATCTATTGTTTGCAGGGATCGCACCCACAAGACACCCAGTGGACCCGGAAAAGTCCAACAGGGCCCTGGGGTCTCCAGCTCTGGTTACGGGCCTCTATCAGTCCTATAGGGTGCCCGTACCCCCCCGGCAAGGTTATGTCATCATAGGTAAGTATGCACATTGCTCAACTGATTTCTGATTTCATCAATTGTTTGCAGGGATCGCACCTGCAAGACACCCAGTGGACCCGAAGAAGTCCAACAGGGTCTTGGAGTTGTCAAGCTCTAATTACGGGTCTCTGTCAGTTCTACAGAGTACCTGTAACCTCCAGCAAGGGCATCAGGCCCCCTACGGATCGAGCTTTCATCAAGAAGTACTGCGTCCCTAGGCAGGCGCAGGGCGAAACACCACAGCAGCATTGGGATGGCCGGTAGCGGGCAATAGACACACCGCCACCACCTCTAGAGTTCACCTCAGCTCATCCGCAAAAAGGTTAGAGCATTGCCTACGACACATGGCCGACCAGCAGGCTACCAAGTCCAAAGCCAAAGGTAAGCAAAGTACTAGGTCAGTGACTGACAAGTCATAACGCGTCCAGCTAAAGACGTTAAAGAAGCGCTACTAGGAGGCAACCTAGTACCTTTTGAATCTATGCTTGTTATTTGATCACTTTTTATAGTAGGACGCACCTAGTTGCTCATGATCCTGGGGATTTAAATAAAACAAGCGCAAGCTCGAAAGGTAGTCATACTTCACAAAATATATATATGTATGTTTAGGTAGAAAGATACCTTAGATATGCATGTATGTAGCAAAAAGATACCTCACAAAATATATATATGTATGTTTAGGTAGCAAGATACCTTAGATATGCATGTATGTAGCAAAAAGATACCTCACAAAATATATATATGTATGTTTAGGTAGCAAGATACCTTGGATATGCATGTATACAACAAAAATACCTTACAAAACATATATATGTATGTTTAGGTGGCAAGATACCTTGGATATGCATGTATATAGCAAAAATACCTCACAAAAATATGCACATGTTTAGGTAGCAAAATACCTCATGGAAAAAAAAGAAAAAAAAAAAAACAAAACAACATACAAACAAGAAAAAGAAATAAACAAATGATAATGATAAAAAAAAAAAGAAGGAGAAAAGAAAAAATAAGTTGTCAAGCTGAAAAACCAACATGCTTTTGAAAAGAGACGATTTCCAACTTTTCTTTGAAAAAATTCATTCATTGATCATAACCGATTTTTGAAGAAAAAAAACGTGTCTACACCTAAAGGATGAATGCTGTGAAAATTTCCCCGGACGCCCGAAATGGACCCGGATGAATGCACAAATTGATAAAAGAACATATTTTGGAAACGTTGGGTTGACTAAAATAGAGGAAATGAATCCTGAGCCCTAGAATCACATGACCATAAAAATTTGACACTTGAGTGTCCACATAGGTGCATGCATGACCAGTTTTGCATAAAGTTTCCAAATCATCATTTTTGCATTTGTGTCATGGAAATAATGTGGGGCATCCCTTTTATCCTTGAGCCAAACCAAACCCTGACATGTATCATGTCTAGCCATTCTACAAGCCTTGAGCCAAAATCCTAACTCACCATAATCCTTACCCTCGGAAGCAAAAGAGAGGAAAATTTCCAATCAAAGAAAAAGAGAAGGAAAATTTCCAATCAAAGAGAAAGCAAAAAAGGAGGGAAGGAAAATTTCCAATCAAAGGAAAAAAGAAAAGAAAGGAAATTCCCAATCAGAGAGTGGGAGAAAGAAAAAAGAAAAGAAAGAAAATTCCCAACCAAAGAATGGGAGAAAGTAAAAAAGAAGGAAGCTCCTGGTCAAAGAAACCAGAAGAAATGGCAGAGAGGTCTTTGGACCAGACAATATCTGAACAGTACAGAATTGTCATCAAATGAACAAAAGAAAGAAAAGGAAACCATAACCTAAAAGTGGTCTTCTCCCTTTTATTACCAACCAAAATCCTGTGCATCAGTGACTTGTTCGCCCCGCACTAAACAAAAACAGAAAAAGCAAAAGCCAAAAACACACAAAAGCCGAAAGAAGAAACCACCAAAAGAACCCATTCCCAAGGGAAGCCCTATTGATCCATGATCACGCGTGTAATTTTTGATTTGATAGGAAATAATTTGCAAAGTCAAGTCATGACATATCTATGGTTTGGAATTAGGATGAAACACTTACCTGTGCGAGATTGATACACTTTGAGTGGATTTCTTCTATTTTTGTCGAACCCAGTGTTTCCTCTAAATGGTCATTTAGAAACGAAATGCTAACATCCAAAATCTCATTTATGGTTATGGGAGATTTCATCAGCAGACTCTCTTTTTCCGGTAGACGCATTGTTTTTCACTCAAAAAAGCATATGCTGCTCTAAATCAGTTGGAATATTTGTCTCTTTGCTAAAGCATGTTTGCATTTTAGTGGAGAAAGCACCGAGACTTTTTTTTAAAGTCTCACAAGTCGTCCAGAACTACGTAGGTCTGACTTCCTCATTGGAGGATACGTAGGAGCAAGAGCCTCGCTTTTGTCGACCACACCGCCTTTTGTTGCCATAACTCAAGAGCCGGTAGCCCGCGGAGATACCTTACGGTTATCCGCACCCTTTTGTCATCCAGAGCAGATGACAAGCAGAGACCAAGTTTGGTCATTCTGTACCCATGATACGCGGAGATACCTTACGGTTATCCGCACCCCTTTTGCCATTCAGACACAGTCGTGTCCGATGGCATGCAGAGACCAAGTTTGGTCATTCTGCACCCATGATACGCGGAGATACCTTACGGTTATCCGCACCCTTTTGTCATCCAGAGCAGATGACAAGCAGAGACCAAGTTTGGTCATTCTGCACACATGATACGCGGAGATACCTTACGGTTATCCGCACCCCTTTTGCCATTCAGACACAATCGTGTCCGATGGCACGCAGAGACCAAGTTTGGTCATTCTGCACACATGATACGCGGAGATACCTTACGGTTATCCGCACCCCTTTTGCCATTCAGACACAGTCGTGTCCGATGGCACGCAGAGACCAAGTTTGGTCATTCTGCACCCATGATACGCGGAGATACCTTACGGTTATCCGCACCCTTTTGTCATCCAGAGCAGATGACAAGCAGAGACCAAGTTTGGTCATTCTGCACCCATGATACGCGGAGATACCTTACGGTTATCCGCACCCTTTTGTCATCCAGAGCAGATGACAAGCAGAGACCAAGTTTGGTCATTCTGCACACATGATACGCGGAGATACCTTACGGTTATCCGCACCCCTTTGCCATTCAGACACAGTCGTGTCCGTTGGCACGCAGAGACCAAGTTTGGTCATTCTGCACCCATGATACGCGGAGATACCTTACGGTTATCCGCACCCCTTTGCCATTCAGACACAGTCGTGTCCGTTGGCACGCAGAGACCAAGTTTGGTCATTCTGTACCCATGATACGCGGAGATACCTTACGGTTATCCGCACCCCTTTGCCATTCAGACACAGTCGTGTCCGATGGCACGCAGAGACCAAGTTTGGTCATTCTGCACCCATGATACGCGGAGATACCTTATGGTTATTCGCACCCTTTTGTCATCCAGAGGCGGCGGGCCCGATGACAAGCAGAGACCAAGTTTGGTCATTCTGCACCCATGATACGCGGAGATACCTTATGGTTATTCGCACCCATTCTTTTGCTATCTGTAAGACAGAACGCTTGATAGCATGCAGGGGCTGACACAGTCTTCTGCACCTTTTGTTCCTCCGGGAACAACAAAGTCATTTGCATGTGGAGATTTTATGGTCACCCGCGACTCTCGTCAAATCGAGAGGGACGAAATTAGTGTCTTATCTTTACTTTTCTTTTATCTCCAATAAAAGAGAAGTAAAGAGGGGCAACTGTCATACCCTAATTTCGTCCGGGGACCTTTGCTTGATGACATGCGACCATTCTTTGGTCCTTGTGAGGTGCTTGGCACCCATCATTAGGCAATTTATGAAATTCCAGGACATGCCGAAAAACCAAAAAAAATGTTGATGCACAATCCGTAAGTTTCCGTGACACACCGGAAATCAAAAGGAAGCATCGTTGCATAATTAAGTGAGGTTCCGTAACATTCCGTAAGTCAAAAAGGGGATGATTATGTAATCCGCAAGGTTCCGTAACATTACGGAAGGAAAACAAGTATCGTTACGAAATTCGTAAGTTTCCGTAACTTTACGAAAAAAGAATCACCAAAAAACAGCAGAGGGGGGTGTACTTAGTAAAAATGGGGGTGCAAATAGCACCCAGGCCCATTTGGGCCCTCCAGAAGATTCCTCCAGAAGGCGGTTGCTTCTGGAGGAAGCAACCCTGCTCGCCTGGGCGAGCTGAGCTCGCCTGGGCGAGCTGGGCGGCAACCACCTCCCCTATTTTGCTATAAATAGGGGAGGAAATGAAGAAGGAAGGGATCCCAGCCCCTTAGGCACTTCTCTCTCTTTCGAATTTGCTTGGAAAAATTGTTTCCGTGAAGAAAATCTAAGCCGAGGCGCTTCCGAAACGTTTCCGTAACGTTTTCCGTGAGGAATCTCGCAAAGGTTTGAACCGTTCTTCGACGTTCTTCATTCGTTCTTCCTCGTTCTTCGATCTTCAACGGGTAAGTACCTCGAACCAAGCTTTTCGATTCATTCTATGCACCCGTAGTGGTCCACATTGTGTTTCGTGCATTTTGATTCTCGTTTTGTTTACTTTTTATACCCCCTGTTGACGTGCTTAAGCCATTTTACTTAAGTCGTTTCTCGCTTAACTTAAAAATAAAATAAATTTCCACCGAACGTTTGAATTGTATTATCCATTAGCTTCGGTTAAAATCAATTCCGACCGTTCGGTCATGCCGTAACCACGTTGGAAATCAAAAAAGAGGTAAAAATAATATAAAATAATCAAAAAACATCTTTTAGTAAAATAAAGCGGAAAATCAATGGACGTTTTCTCTTTGGGATTTCTCATTCTTAATCGAATCGATTAATAACTAAAGTGAAACTAAGGCTAAAATCAACTCGCCTAGTCAAGCTCGTCCACAAAAAATAGGCTTTTGAAGTTCGTCATTTCATTTTCTCACTAAGTAAAATGGATCATTTTTAAGGTCCAACGCCTTAAAATGATCACCTCTTAAAATAAAAAAGAATCACTTGATAAGCAAGAACTACGTAGGTCTGAGTTCCTCATTGAGGATACGTAGGAGCAAAAGCCTCGCTTTTGTCGATCACCCCAAGAGATCGTTAATGGTCCAATGCCTTAACGTTTCTCTCCTTTCAAAAACAAGAAATCGTTAATGGTCCAACGCCTTAACGTTTCTCATCTTTCAAAATCAAAAGACCGTTTAATGGTCCAACACCTTAAATGACCTTTTGTTCAAATAAAAACATACTTTGCAAAAAAGACAAAAACAAACTTAACCAAACACTTTATTCCAAAAGAACTACGTAGGTCTGATTTTCTCATCCCAAATTGAGGAATACGTAGGAGCAAAGGGAAACACCCTTGTCGACCACAAAAAAGAAAAATATAAAAAGGGTATAAAGGATATAAGAACATAGAAGGGAACATAAAAAATCAAATTCATGTTTGCACATTCGATTAAACGCTGCCGTCCCTTGGGACGGGCGTGTGGGGTGCTAATACCTTCCCCGCGCGTAAATACAACTCCCGAACCTTTCACTTAAAAGTTCGTAGACCGCGTCTTTTCCGGTTTTTCCGACGTTTTCCTCAAATAAACGTTGGTGGCGACTCCGCGCGTATTCCTTTCGTGGAACACGCATCCCGCGAGTCACGCGTCGCCCTCCCGCCGAAGGGTAGGTTGCGACACAGCCGTTCTACAAGCCTTGAGCCAAAATCCCAACTTATCATAAACCTTGACCCAGGGTGAGAATGTCAATCCTTGCCCTCGGAAGAAAACACAAAGAGAAGGAAAATTCCCAATCCAAGAAAGGGAGAAGACACAAAAAGAAAAGAAAATTCCCAAACCAAGAAAGGGAGGAGACACAAAAAAGAAAGAAAATTCCCAATAAAAGAGTGTGAGAAAGCAAAAAAAAAGAAAGAAAAATTCTCGATCAAGGATCGGAAGAAAAAGAAATATGCAGAAAGGTCTTTGGACCAGACAATATCTGAACAATACAGAATTGTCACCAAGTAAACAAAAAAGGAAACCATGACCCAAAGTGGCCCTCTCCCTTTGATTGCCAACCAAAATCATGTTCGCTAGCGACTTTGTCGCCCCGCACTAAACAAAAACAGAAAAGGAAAAGGCAGAAACACTCAAAGCCAAATTTCCCACCAAGAAAAACAAACCATTCCCAAGAAAAAGTCCTATTGACCCATGATCACGCATGTAATCTTTGATTTGATAGGAAATGATTTGCAAAATCAAGTCATGACATATCTATGGTTCGGAATTAGGATAAAACACTTACCTGTGTGAGATTGATACACTTTGAGTGATTTTCTTCTATTTTTGTTGAACCCAGTGCTTCCTCTAAATGGTCATTTAGAAACGAAATGCTAATATCCAAAATCTCATTTACGGTTATGAGAAAATTTCATCAACATACTCTCCTTCCCTGATTAACACATCATTTTTCATCCAAAAAACATTTGATGCTCTGATCAGTTGGAAGTGAAATTCTGATACCAGGGGACAGATGTCGTACAGGATGTCACGACATCACGCTTCAGAACATGCAGTTTATGTGTGTCTGTATGAACAGATTAAACAAGTAAATAACACAGGAGAATTGTTAACCCAGTTCGGTGCAACCTCACCTACATCTGGGGGCTACCAAGCCAGGGAGGAAATCCACTCTCAATAGTGTTAGTTCAAGGTCTAACAGCCCCTGTTTACAACCTTCTCACCTAACCACTACCCGTGCGATCTCTACCTAAGAGCCACTCTTAGATATGAGAACCTCCGCTCACTCCCTCTCACTCACACTCCCGTGTTTACAATTAAGTCAAAGACACACCAGAGATCAACTCTGAACAAAAGAGATCAACTCTACACACTAGAGATCAACTCTAGACACAAGAGATCAATTCTACACACATAGGTCCAACACTTGATGCTAGGGTACCATCAAGGTGGCTCACAAAAGACTCAAGTCCCAAAACTCACAAAATAACTCTTCAATCCCGGACTTGGTACAGAACTCGTGCAGCCTCCATGATTATATAGCCGTGTACGATTCTGGGCTGCAACTCCTTGATGCTGGAGGAGATCTATCTTCTTCTGAAAAATCTGCAGTTAAAGAACTAAAAGATAACTTTTGATCTTTTAGTTTGAATCTTTAATCTTTAATCTTTAATCCCTGAACGAACTCTTCTACTTTGAAATTCGAACTGTAATGATCTTTTAATTCGTTCCTAAAGATAGATCTTCTAATCTCTTGCTAACTGCACAATAATCTGTTAAAGATATAACAGATTTATATGTCCAGTATTTTCGGGCCGGATGTCAGGACATCGTGTCCGACATCGTGGATCCTGCAGCTTCACTTCTGCACTTGACTTTTATCTTGCATTGTACAGCAACTCCAGTATTCTCGGGCAGGATGTCAGGACATTGTATCCGACATCGTGGATCCTGCAACTTCAATTCTTCATTTGCCATTTTATCTTGCCTTGTGCATTGTGCAGCCCGATCTCATTCCTTGACATAACGTTGGACATCATGTGCAGCAACTCCAGCTTTCCTTCATTGTCTAAGTGCTTATGTTTTAACAAAATCTTAGCCAATCTTTTAAAGCTCAGTAGAGCTAAGCACTAACAATCTCCCCCTTTGGCAAATTTTGTCTAAAACATACTTAGACACTTCCTGAGCAGGTACGAGCAGTTATGCAAATGGGATCAGCAACTTCCATTATCAGAGTAATCAAGCACAGCGGAAATTCTTCAAGTTGCAAATCTACAAGTCTTCTCCAGGATGTCAAGACATCTCTCGTGACATCAGCTTTCTGCTTCTGCTCCCCCTGTCTTCATGCTTACTGCAACATCTTCTATCAGCTACTAGTCTTTTCCAGGATGTCGAGACATCTCATGTGACATCCGCTATCTGCTCCCCCTGTCTTCATGCTCTTACTGCAGCATCTTCTAGTAGCTTACAACAGTCATCATCAGCAGCAGTCTCCCCCTCAAAATCATATTCATACAACTCCATATTCATACAACTCCCCCTCAAGATCATGAATCATGCATACACCGTATCCTCAAGATCATGAATCATGCATACATCGTATCCTACTATCCTACTGCCATACATCATACATTCAACATAATCATGCATAATAGCAAGCATAATACTATTACTCCCCCTTTTTAGACATAAATTTGGGAAAAGTAGGATGCATGAAATTAATGTGCAAATATTACAGACCCATAGTAAACAATTGTTCAAAGGGACATGCCCCTTTAACTAATAACAGTAAAAGCAAACATAAAGGTCTGATGATCATGGGGTGGCTTCAGAATCATCATCTGATTCTGTCTCTTCTGCTGCATCTTCCTCTTCCTCAGTAGCTTCTTCTTCTTCCTCGGCTGCTTCTTCCTCTTCTTCAGCAGCTTCTTCTTCTACTTCAGCTGCTTCACCATCTTCCTCAGCTGCTTCACCATCAATGCCACTTTCTGAGAGCCTTTTGATCAGCCGTTCCAGCTCCATCTTCTTCTCTGTGTTGGCTTTGATGGTTGCTTCCAGCACCTTGCATGTGTCCTTGAGTTCTGCAACCAAGGCATCCTTGGACACAGCACCTGAAGCAGCAGCTTTCCCTGATGTCGAGACAATGTCTGGGACATGTGTCCCCTCAAACAGTTTATAGTGCAGGGATAGAGGAGATTCTCTTTTCATCACAGAGTCAGTGTAGTTTAACATATTGGGATGCTGACTCAACATAATGCCACACAATACAGTAGGGAAGGCAATGGGTAATTTGATAGCAAAAGATTCTGAATGCTTAACAGTTTGATCAAAGATATAGTTTCCAAAATTAAATTTGGACTTGGTTCCAACAGCATACAGAAATTTACCCAAACCTGTGGCAACAGTGGAAGTATGATTGGTGGGTACCCAGTTTGCAGCACCAATCCTGTGTAGAATTGCATACTTCACACTTAGCTTCCCTGCTGAAAGCTTCCCTTTCTTTGGCCAATGCTGGACTCGTTTGGCAGTGATTTCCTTGGCAATTTGATGCTCAGAAACATCAATATCTATCACTCCATCAGTAGGTCTGCCCAGATATTTGTTGATCACAACAGGGGAGAATCTAACACACTTTCCTCTGACAAACACTCTTTGATAATCATCACTTTTTCTGTTTGATATGTCAGAGGGAATGTTGACAATGAATTCCCTGACTAGGCCTTCATAACAGTCTCCCAACTTGGTGACTGTCTTCAGCAGTCCAGCAGCCTTGATGAGGTCCATGGTCTCCTTGCAATCCAAGGCATCTCTTCCCAGTTCTCTTTCAACCGCAAGTCTGCGTTGATACACATATTTCCACTTTTCAACATTGCCAATGGAGTGAAAAGAGATGTTGTCCAATGGTGCATCAGGAACATTTCCAGGCACCTTTCTTCCAGATTTCTTGGCCCTCTTAGATGTCGAGACATCTAGTTCGACATCCTCATCAGAATCGGATGAGGAAATTTCTTTCCTTTTCTTGGAGGGGATAGCAACCTTGCTTCTTCTGGATGTGGCAGGAGTGATTGGAGTACTCTTCTTCTGTGCCATTGTCTTGATTCGTCCAGACCTCTTAAGGGGGGTTTTTCCCTTTCTGTTTTGAAGTCTTTCCGCAATGCCAGGTGCCAACCTGTTGGCAATGGGTTCTTCATCAGATTCGACTTCTTCCAGGTCAATGAGGTCACCTGGAGCAGGTTTTGGTGCCCGTGGTGCAGGAGTCTCCTCTGAGGCTTGATCCTCTTCTTCTGTTGATTCCTCTTCACTGGGTGAAGGGAGGGCTTCAGCATTTGGAGCGGAGGATGTTGGAACATCTTTCTCAACATCAGGCACAGAGACATTCGGGGTGGAAGATGTTGGAACATCTTTCTCAGCATCAGGCACAGAAGCATCTTTCAGAATGCTACTCACAATACTGCGGATTTTCTTGTCCATCTCCGTGTCTACTTCCCTAGGACTTGTTGCAAGGCTAGGGTTTTCAGCAATCTTCACTCCCTGTTGTCTTCTGGGAACCAGTTTCTCAGGGACAGAAGCTTGACCAGGAATTATTTGTATGGGTTGGATGTTGAATTCCGGTTGTTCCTGGTGCGGAGATGATGGTACAGCGGGTGAACCAGAAGCGGAAGTTTCTTTTGGTGAGGTAGCCATGGAAAAGCAGAGCGTTTGGAATGATTTCGTAAATCTCAGAAGACTATTGGGAAATGCTGGTAAAAACACGAATGCCAAGCAGATATAAATTTGAATGAAGAATGTAGAGGGGCGTGTGAAGCAACGGTCGAATTTGCTTTGTGGTGAACGTGCTATTAATGTTAAGTGATTCGTTTGGGCACGTTCAGATTGCAGTAGCTGCTATAATTCCTCTAGCAGACAAATGCCCAGCTTGCCCCTCAGTTTTTCAAACTGATTTGCATCCAAAGCCTTTGTGAAAATATCTGCTATTTGTCCCTCAGTGTCAACATGCTTCAGTGTGATCACTTTATCATCAACAAGATCTCTGATATAGTGATGTCTAATGTCAATGTGCTTGGTTCTGCTGTGTTGAACAGGATTTTTAGAAATATTAATAGCACTCATGTTGTCACAGTACAATGTCATGACATCTTGTTCGACATTGTACTCCTTCAGCATCTGCTTCATCCAAACTAGCTGTGAACAGCTGCTTCCTGCTGCAATATACTCGGCTTCTGCTGTAGATAGGGACACACAGTTCTGCTTCTTGCTGAACCATGAAATAAGGTTGTTTCCCAAATAGAAGCATCCACCAGAAGTGCTTTTTCTGTCATCTGCACTTCCAGCCCAATCAGCATCACAATACCCAACCAGCATTGAATCTGAACAATGACAGTACATAATCCCGTAGTCACTGGTGCCATTTACATATTTCAGAATTCTCTTTACTTGAGTCAAGTGACTTATCTTAGGATTGGCTTGATATCTTGCACAAACACCTACTGCATAGGTGATGTCGGGTCTGCTAGCTCTTAAATATAGTAAGCTCCCAATCATGCTTCTGTACAGACTTTGATCAACACTGGTGCCTGCTTCATCCTTTGACAGCTTCAAGTGAGTAGGTGCAGGTGTTCTTTTATGGCTGGCATTCTCCATTCCAAACTTCTTGACAATGTTCTTTGCATACTTGCTCTGTGAGAGGAATATGGAGTCTTCCATCTGCTTCACTTGGAGTCCCAGAAAATAAGTCAGCTCTCCAACAAGACTCATCTCAAATTCAGATTGCATCTGTTGGACAAAATGTCGAAGCATCTCATTCGACATCCCTCCAAACACAATGTCATCAACATATATCTGTGCAATCATCAAGTTTTCACCATCTTGTTTGACAAAGAGAGTCTTGTCAATTCCTCCCTTCCTATACCCTTGCTGAGTAAGGAACTCTGTCAGCCTTTCATACCAAGCTCTTGGAGCTTGCTTCAATCCATAGAGAGCCTTCTTGAGCCTGTATACATGATCTGGATGAGTTGGGTCTACAAATCCCCTTGGCTGCTCCACATAGACTTCTTCATTCAGGTATCCATTCAGAAATGCGCTCTTCACATCCATCTGGTACAGCTTGAATTTGAGGATGCAAGCTACACCAAGTAATAATCTGATGGACTCAAGTCTAGCAACTGGGGCAAAAGTCTCATCAAAGTCTACACCTTCAATCTGAGTGTAGCCTTGAGCAACCAGTCTGGCCTTGTTTCTGGTTATGACACCTTCTTTATTGGTTTTGTTCTTGAAGATCCACTTGGTGCCAATCACATTAGTTCCCTCGGGCCTAGGAACTAGCTCCCATACTTCATTCCTTTTGAATTGCTCCAATTCTTCTTGCATAGCATTGATCCAGAACTCATCTGTCAGTGCCTCTTTCACATTCTTGGGCTCAATTTTGGAGACAAAACATGAGTTTGAGACGATCTCAACCTCCCTTGATCTTGTAGTGACCCCTCTGTTTGGATCTCCTATAATCAGCTCCTTGGGGTGCATCTTCTGGATTCTAATGGAGGGTCTCTTGTCAGGTTGGTTGATGTTTGAATCATCTGTAGCAGGATCAGAGTTTTCTGCATTTTCTCCACTTTTAGCTGCATCTGCTACATTGTCTCCCGATGTTCTGACATCTTCTTCGACATCCTTCTTTCTTGCTGGAGACAGATCATCAACAACCACATTGATGGATTCCATCACTGTTCTGGTTCTGGAATTGAATACTCTATATGCTCTGCTGTTTGTAGAGTATCCCAGGAATATTCCTGCATCACTCTTGGGATCCATCTTTCTCCTTTGCTCTCTATCTGCCAAGATGTAACATGGACTTCCAAAGATGTGGAAGTGCTTGACAGATGGCTTCCTCCCTTTCCAGATTTCATACAGGGTGGTTGGAGTCCCTCTTCTCAGTGTGACTCTGTTGTGGATGTAGCATGCTGTGTTCATGGCTTCAGCCCAGAGATTATAGGGAAGTTCTTTGGCATGAAGCATGACCCTAGCAGCCTCTTGCAGAGTCCTGTTTTTCCTTTCAACTATGCCATTCTGTTGTGGTGTAATGGCTGCAGAGAACTCATGAGTGATGCCTTCAGATGTGCAGAATTCAGTGAACCTGCTGTTTTCAAATTCTCTGCCATGGTCACTCCTGATTCTCTTGATGACACAATCCTTTTCTCTTTGAAGTCTTAGACTCAACTCTTTGAATACTTCAAAGGTTTCTGATTTCTCTCTGATAAAGTTGACCCAGGTAAATCTGGAGAAATCATCCACAACAACATAGGCATACCTCTTTCCTCCAAGGCTTTCAACCTGCATAGGCCCCATCAAGTCCATGTGAAGTAGTTCCAGCACCCTGGAAGTGGTCTGATGTTGAAGCTTCTGGTGGGACATCTTGACTTGCTTTCCAATCTGACATTCACCACAGATTCTGCCTTCTTCTATTTTCAGATTGGGAATGCCTCTAACAGCACCTTTGTCAATGATTTTCTTCATGCCTCTTAAGTGCAGATGTCCAAATCTTTGATGCCATATTCTGACTTCATCTTCTTTGGAGGATAGACATGTGGAGGAGTAGCTGGTTTCTTGGGGTGTCCATAGGTAACAATTGTCCTTCGATCTGCTGCCCTTCATTAGAACTTCACTCTTCTCATTTGTCACCAAGCATTCTGACTTTGTGAAGTTTACATTGAACCCTTCATCACACAGCTGACTGATGCTGATCAAGTTTGCAGTCAGTCCCTTCACCAGCAGTACTTTGTTCAGACTAGGAAGTCCATCATGAGCTAGCTTTCCCATTCCAATGATCTTTCCTTTAGAGCCATCTCCAAATGTCACATAACTAGTGGAGCAGGGCTCAATATTCAGCAGGAATTCTTTGACTCCTGTCATGTGTCTGGAACAGCCGCTATCTAGGTACCAATCTTCCTTAGCTGATGCTCTAAGTGAAGTATGAACAACAAGACTGACAGCCTTGTGTTTTGGAACCCACATCATCTTCTTTCTGCTGTTGCTACTTTGAGTTCCATGATGTGGATGGCCATGTAGATGATAGCAAAAGGGCTTTATGTGACCATACTTGCCACAGTAGTGACACCTCCACTTCTTTCTTTTGCTCTTTTTCTGCTGCATTCCATGATGTCGAGACCGATGTTGTGACATCGTGGCTCCAGTCCTGTTTTTGGCAGGAACAAATTCTGTCATGGTTGTTCTGCCAGCAGACTTAGGATTAAATCCAAGTCCTCTCTGGTTTCCAGCATTCTTTCCAAGCAGCAGCACCTCATTAAGCGTATCTGAGCCTTTATTCAGCATCTTTATTGATTTGGTCATGTTTTCCAATTTAGAGTTCAGAAAACCGACTTCTCCTTTAAGCTCAGAGATCTCCTCTTTATGTGCCTCCTTTTCAGCCTCCAGATCTGCAATGACCTTCTTCAGTTGAGCTTCTTGCTGAAGAATCTTCTCACTTTTGATGCATAGTTCTCTATAGGATGTAGCAAGCTCATCAAAAGTGATTTCACTGTCTGTATCACTTGAATCTTCAGCAGATTCAAATCTCCCAGTGAGTGCATTCACATCTCTGTCAGAGTCACTTTCTTGTTCACTCTCTGTATCAGATCGACATACAGAAAGTCCTTTCCTCTGCTTCTTGAGATGAGTGGGGCATTCAGCTATGATGTGTCCATAGCCTTCACACCCATGGCATTGAATTCCTTTGCTGTGACTGGGCTTTACATCTGATCTTTTCTGGTATTTGCTGCCTTTCCTGATGTCGAAAGGGATGTTCTGGACATGTGGCTTCTGCCTCCTGTCCATTCTGTTCATCACTTTGTTGAACTGTTTTCCAAGGAGCACAACTGCATTAGTCAGACCTTCATCAGTATCCAGGTCATACTCACCTTCTTCTCCTTCATCATTTGACACGAACGCCAGATTCTTGCTCTTCTTTTTAGCCCCATCCGAGAGTCCTAGCTCAAAGGTTTGAAGGGAACCAATGAGTTCATCCACTCTCATGTTGCAAATGTCTTGGGCCTCCTCTATTGCAGTGACTTTCATGTCAAATCTCTTGGGCAAGGATCTGAGGATCTTTCTCACCAGCTTTTCATCTGTTATCCTCTCTCCCAAGGCAGTGCAAGCATTGGCAATTTCAAGAATGTTCATGTGGAAGTCATGAATACACTCTTCCTCCTTCATCTTCAGATTTTCGAATTTTGTAGCCAAGAGTTGCAATCTGGACATCTTAACTTTGGAGGTTCCTTCATGAGTGGTTTTCAGGATCTCCCATGCATCTTTGGCCACTGTGCAAGTGTTGATTAGTCTGAAGATATTCTTGTCAACTCCATTGAATAGAGCATTCAAAGCTTTGGAGTTTCCAAGTGCCAATTCGTCTTCTTCTTTAGTCCAGTCTTCTTCTGGCTTCAATTCATCAGTGGGCTTTCCTTCTGTGTCCAGCATCTTGGGATGTTCCCAGCCTTTGATGACAGCTTTCCAGGTTCTGCTATCCATTGATTTGAGGAAGGCCACCATCCTTGCTTTCCAGTATTCATAGTTGGTTCCATCTAGGATTGGTGGTCTGTTCACTGGTCCTCCTTCTTTCTCCATGTTCATCAGAATTTATCTCCCCAGATCTCACTCTGTGATTTCGAGTGTTGGCTCTGATACCAATTGAAATTCTGATACCAGGGGACAGATGTCGTACAGGATGTCACGACATCACGCTTCAGAACATGCAGTTTATGTGTGTCTGTATGAACAGATTAAACAAGTAAATAACACAGGAGAATTGTTAACCCAGTTCGGTGCAACCTCACCTACATCTGGGGGCTACCAAGCCAGGGAGGAAATCCACTCTCAATAGTGTTAGTTCAAGGTCTAACAGCCCCTGTTTACAACCTTCTCACCTAACCACTACCCGTGCGATCTCTACCTAAGAGCCACTCTTAGATATGAGAACCTCCGCTCACTCCCTCTCACTCACACTCCCGTGTTTACAATTAAGTCAAAGACACACCAGAGATCAACTCTGAACAAAAGAGATCAACTCTACACACTAGAGATCAACTCTAGACACAAGAGATCAACTCTACACACATAGGTCCAACACTTGATGCTAGGGTACCATCAAGGTGGCTCACAAAAGACTCAAGTCCCAAAACTCACAAAATAACTCTTCAATCCCGGACTTGGTACAGAACTCGTGCAGCCTCCATGATTATATAGCCGTGTACGATTCTGGGCTGCAACTCCTTGATGCTGGAGGAGATCTATCTTCTTCTGAAAAATCTGCAGTTAAAGAACTAAAAGATAACTTTTGATCTTTTAGTTTGAATCTTTAATCTTTAATCTTTAATCCCTGAACGAACTCTTCTACTTTGAAATTCGAACTGTAATGATCTTTTAATTCGTTCCTAAAGATAGATCTTCTAATCTCTTGCTAACTGCACAATAATCTGTTAAAGATATAACAGATTTATATGTCCAGTATTTTCGGGCCGGATGTCAGGACATCGTGTCCGACATCGTGGATCCTGCAGCTTCACTTCTGCACTTGACTTTTATCTTGCATTGTACAGCAACTCCAGTATTCTCGGGCAGGATGTCAGGACATTGTATCCGACATCGTGGATCCTGCAACTTCAATTCTTCATTTGCCATTTTATCTTGCCTTGTGCATTGTGCAGCCCGATCTCATTCCTTGACATAACGTTGGACATCATGTGCAGCAACTCCAGCTTTCCTTCATTGTCTAAGTGCTTATGTTTTAACAAAATCTTAGCCAATCTTTTAAAGCTCAGTAGAGCTAAGCACTAACAGGAAGTTTTTTGTCTCTTTACTAAAGCATGTTCGCATTTTAGTGAAGAAAACACTGAGACTATTTTTAGTCTCACAGTTAGCAAGAACTACATAGGTCTGAGTTCCTCATCAAAAATTGAGGATACGTAGGAGCAAAAGCCCTACTTTTGTCGACCACCTCACTTTTTGTTACCGTGACCCAAGAGTCCGGGGGCATGCAGAGCCACATGACCGTGGGATTCCCAAATTCATATGTTCCATCATTTATCATTTGTATGCTATCTTTTGTTTAACTGAGGGACTAACGTTTGTTTCGTTTTGATTGACTTTTGTTTTGTGCATACATGTCGTTTGAACTGTTACGTTAGTATTTACTTCATTGTTGTCAATAGTGTTTTTTGAAATTCCGGAGTTGTGTGGAGTTTTCCATTTAGGAACGTCGTCCTAAAAATAAAATGAACCAAAGTCATGATAAAAAAGGAAAGAAGTGTTGTGAATAAAATGTCTACATATGTAAAGAAAAAGAAAAAATGTTTTTATATATATACATGTATGTAAAAGGAAAATGTGTATAGAAGGTTTTTGTGTGTGTAAGTGATGCGTGGAGAGAAATTCTTGTGTGTGTGAGCAACGAGTGTATATGAAGAAACTTTTGTGTGAACCATAAGTGTGTGTTGGAAAAAAAAATCTTTGAACATAAATAGGGTTTGTATATAGACCGTGTGACGTAAAGAGAAAGAGTTCCAATGCGTGTACATAAAAAGTTTGTCATGTATAAGAATATAGATGTACAAAGAAAGGTTTTCCTCATAAAGGACCACAGATGTATAATTTTGTGAATGAAACAAAAAGGAAAAAGAAAGAAAGACCGCGAAGGTCGACATGTTATAGTTAAGAAGTATAAATCATTCGTAAAGAGCAAACGTATCTTCTGGAAACAAGGGACTGATGCTAAGAGTTTATTTTCCGGAATGAACCGAGATAAGGATGGATGAATTCATTGAACTGATGAAAGAACATAACTTGGAAACGTTGGGTCTGTCTGTGTAAATTCCCAACCGTAGTATCACAATGCCATAAACGAGATGCTTGAGTGCCCATCTGGCTGTAGCCATGACTAATTTTGCACGTTGTTTTCAAATCATCATTGTCACGCGTGCCTTATGGAATAATATGGAAGTTTGGCCCGAAATCGACACCTTGACACCCAAATTTGTTTTTGCCCCAGATATCAAGATTGGGGTTCCCACGATAAAAGACCCCATTGAAACACAACCTTAGACTATTTGAACCTTGGCCTATAAAAAAGAATCCTCATTCCTTCCCCGAAGCAAAGGACAGCGGAATCTCCTCAAGGAAGGGCGAATAGAATGCTAAAACCCGATTTCCCAAACAAAAGGATGGGAAAGGAGAAGTGAAAAGAAAGAAAAGGAAGAAATGGAAAGAAAAAAAAAAGATGAAAATAAAGAAGAAAGGAAAGAAGGATTCCCGATCAAAGATCGAAAAGAAGTGAAAAGGGAAAAGAAGCAATTCTCGATCAATGAAAGAAAGAGGACAGAAATTCTTCAAGCCAGATTGCCACTCAAAATCATTCTCAACTGGCAATATCCCACCCCACATGAACAAAGAGGAAAATACGAAACACCCAGCTTCCTCTCCAAAAACACTACCCTCGAGAAAATCCTATTGGTCCGTGATCATACGTTTGATCTTTGATTCGATAGGAAGTCGTGTGCAAAATAAAGTCATGGTGCAGTTATGGTTTGGGAATAGGATAAAACACTTTCCTGTGTGAGTTTTATACACTATGAGTGATTTATTTTCAGCTTAGCCCGATGTTTCCCCTACATGTTCATTTAAAAGCTAAAAGTTGACATCCTACCCTTCATTCTCGATTACAAGGAAGATTACCCTTAGCAAAAGAATATTGTTTCTCTAAGATATGGTGCTCCCGCGAATGATTTATTTTTCTTTGCAAAAAAGCATGTTTGCTTTTGTAGGTGGAAAGACCTGGTGGATCGTTCGGTCCTGCTGACCAACCCCTTTTTCATAGCCTCATGAATTGCGTTTTAGTTCATGTGTCCTCCACCTTTGAGTTTGGAGCCATGCGTAGTGATTGCTCAGTGCAATTCTCCATTCTCAACCTTTTTCGAGCCCCATGAATTGCGTTTTCGTTCATGTGTCCTACATCTTCGAGTTTGGAGCCATGCGTAGTGATTGCTAAGTGCAATTCTCCATTCTCAACCCCTTCTTTGGAGCCCCATGAATTGCATTTTTGTTCATGTGTCCTCCACCTTCGAGTTTCGAGCCATGCATAGTGATTGCTTAGTGCAATTCTCCATTCTCAACCCTTTTTCGGAGCCCCGTGAACTGCGTTTTCGTTCATGTGTCCTCCACCTTCGAGTTTGGAGCCATGCGTAGTGATTGCTTAGTGCAATTCTCCATTCTCAACCTTTTTGGAGCCCCATGAATTGCGTTTTCGTTCATGTGTCCTCCACCTTCGAGTTTGAAGCTATGCGTAGTGATTGCTTAGTGCAATTCTCCATTCTCAACCTTTTTCGAAGCCCCATGAATTGCGTTTTCGTTCATGTGTCCTCCACCTTCGAGTTTGGAGCTGTGTGTCGTGATTGCATAGTGCAATTCTCCATTCTCAAACCCTTTTTTGGAGCCCCGTGAATTGCATTTTCGTTCATGTGTCCTCCACCTTCGAGTTTGGAGCTGTGTGTCGTGATTGCATAGTACAATTCTCCATTCTCAACCCTTTTTCGGAGCCCCGTGAATTGCGTTTTCGTTCATGTGTCCTCCACCTTCGAGTTTGTAGCCATGCGTAGTGATTGCTTAGTGCAATTCTCCATTCTCAACCTTTTTCGGAGCCCCATGAATTGCGTTTTCGTTCATGTGTCCTCCACCTTCGAGTTTGGAGCCATGCGTAGTGATTGCTTAGTGCAATTCTCCATTCTCAACCTTTTTGCAGCCCCATGAATTGCGTTTTCGTTCATGTGTCCTACATCTTCGAGTTGGAGCCATGCGTAGTGATTGCTTAGTGCAATTCTCCATTCTCAACCCCTTCTTCGGAGCCCCATGAATTGCGTTTTCGTTCATGTGTCCTCCACCTTCGAGTTTCGAGCCATGCATAGCGATTGATTAGTGCAATTCTCCATTCTCAACCTTTTTCGGAGCCCCATGAATTGCTTTTTCGTTCATGTGTCCTCCATCTTCGAGTTTGGAGCCATGCGTAGTGATTTCTTAGTGCAATTCTCCATTCTCAACCCGTTTTTCGGAGCCCCATGAATTGCATTTTCGTTCATGTGTACTCCACCTTCAAGTTTGGAGCCATGCGTAGTGATTGCTTAGTGCAATTCTCCATTCTCAACCCTTTTTTCGGAGCCCCGTGAATTGCGTTTTCGTTCATGTGTCCTCCACCTTCGAGTTTCGAGCCATGCATAGTGATTTCTTAGTGCAATTCTCCATTCTCAACCCTTTTGCGGAGCCCGGTGAATTGCGGTTTCGTTCATGTTTCCTCCACCTTCGAGTTTGGAGCCATGCGTAGTGATTGCTTAGTGCAATTCTCCATGCTCAACCCCTTTTTCGGAGACCCATGAATTGCGTTTTCGTTCATGTGTCCTCCACCTTCGAGTTTGAAGCTATGCGTAGTGATTGCTTAGTGCAATTCTCCATTCTCAACCTTTTTCGAAGCCCCATGAATTGCGTTTTCGTTCATGTGTCCTCCACCTTCGAGTTTGGAGCTATGTGTCGTGATTGCATAGTGCAATTCTCCATTCTCAACCCCTTTTTCGGAGCCCCTTGAATTGCCTTTTCGTTCATGTGTCCTCCACCTTCGAGTTTGGAGCCATGCGTAGTGATTGCTTAGTGCAATTCTCCATTCTCAACCTTTTTGGAGCCCCATGAATTGCGTTTTCGTTCATGTGTCCTACATCTTCGAGTTTGGAGCCATGCGTACTGATTGCTTAGTGCAATTCTCCATTCTCAACCTTTTTGGAGCCCCATGAATTGCGTTTTCGTTCATGTGTCCTACATCTTCGAGGTTGGAGCCATGCGTAGTGATTGCTTAGTGCAATTCTCCATTCTCAACCCCTTTTTTGGAGCCCCATGAATTGCGTTTTCGTTCATGTGTCCTCCACCTTCGAGTTTCGAGCCATGCATAGTGATTGCTTATTGCAATTCTTCCATTCTCAACCCTTTTTCGGAGCCCCGTGAATTGCGTTTTTGTTCATGTGTCCCCCAACTTCTAGTTTGGAGCCATGCGCAGGGTTTGCTTATCCGTTTACCACCATCATCAACCTTTTTCGGAGGCCCATGAATTGCGTTTTCGTTCATGTGTCCTCCATCTTCGAGTTTGGAGCCATGCGTAGTGATTGCTTAGTGCAATTCTCCATGCTCAACCCCTTTTTTGGAGCCCCATGAATTGCGTTTTCGTTCATGTGTCCTCCACCTTCGAGTTTGAAGCTATGCGTAGTCATTGCTTAGTGTAATTCTCCATTCTCAACGTTTTTCGCAGCCCCATGAATTGCGTTTTCGTTCATGTGTCCTCGACCTTCGAGTTTGGAGCTATGCGTAGTGATTGCTTAGTGCAATTCTCCATTCTCAACCCCTTTGTCGAAGCCCCATGAATTGCGTTTTCGTTCATGTGTCCTCCACCTTCGAGTTTGGAGCCATGCGCAGTGATTGCTTAGTGCAATTCTCCATTCTCAACCCCTTTGTCGAAGCCCCATGAATTGCGTTTTCGTTCATGTGTCCTCCACCTTCGAGTTTGGAGCCATGCGCAGTGATTGCTTAGTGCAATTCTCCATTCTCAACCTTTTTCGGAGCCCCGTGAATTGCATTTTCGTTCATGTGTCTTCCATCTTCGAGGAGCCATGCGTAGTGATTTCTTAGTGCAATTCTCCATTCTCAACCCATTTTTCGGAGCCCCATGAATTGCATTTTCGTTCATGTGTCCTCCACCTTCGAGTTTCTAGCCATGCGTAGTGATTGCTTAGTTCAATTCTCCATTCTCAACCTTTTTCGGAGCCCCATGAATTGCGTTTTCGTTCATGTGTCCTCCACCTTCGAGTTTGGAGCCATGCGTAGTGATTGCTTAGTGCAATTTTCCATTCTCAATCTTTTCGGAGCCCCATGAATTGCGTTTTCGTTCATGCGTCCTCCACCCAAGAGTTTGGAGCTATGCTTCATGATTGACTAGTGAGGACCCTCTAGTGCAATCCTCCATTCTCCAGAGTTTTTCATCGTCAAGGGCGGATCCTCTTGACTGGGAAATGTGATCTTTGTTATGTTCCCGATTGTTTCCTTTCCCAAATGTGTGTATGTATAGTTTGTTGTTCTTGTTATTGTTTGTATTTTGTTTTGTGTTGTGCAGAAAAGAAGAAGGAGTAGAGACGAGAGTCGTCATCACGGAAAGGGCAGGACGGACAAAATCAGTGTCTTATCTTTGCTTTCCTCTTATCTCCGATAAAAGGTAAGTAAAGAGGGGCAACTTTCATACCCTAATTTCGTCCGGGGATTATTACTTGATGGCATGCAACCTTTGGTTAGCCGCTTTGAGATACTTGGTGTCCTTTGTTGCACAATAAATGAAGTCCCGAGACGTGTCAGAAATCAAAAGGAAGCAGGCTAGCACAATCCGTGAAATTCTGTAATGTGGCGGAAATTGGAAAGAGGTGTTTTTGCGTAATCCGTGAGTTTCCGTAACTTCTTTGAAAGATAAAAAAGAGTAAATACATAATCCGTAAGGATTCGTAACCTTGCAGAAGGAAAATAAGTATTCGTATAGTTTCGTAACGTTACAGAAAAAGAATTACCAAAAAAAAATAGAAGGGGGGGTGCATTTAGTAAAAAGGGGGGTACGAATAGCAATTTGGCCCACTTGGGCCTTCCAGATCCTTCCTCCAGAAGGCTGTTGCTTCTGGAGGAAGCAACCTCGCTCGCCTGGGCGAGCTGGGTGGCAAGCTCCTCCCTTATTTTGCTATAAATAGGGGGAGGAGTGAAGAAGAAAGGGGTTCAGCCTTCTTGGCATTTCGTATTCTCTTAAATTTGCTGAGGAAAATTGTTTCCGTGAAGAAAATCAAAGCCGAGGCGCTTCCGTAACGTTTCCGTAACGTTTCCGTGAGTAATTACACGAAGATTCTCGATCGTTCTTCAAATATTCATCGTTTGTTCTTTGTTTTCTTCAATCTTCACGGGTAAGTACTTCAAACCGAGCTTTTCAATTCATTCTATGTACCCTTTTTTGACATGCTTCAGTCATTTATTTAAGTCGTTTCTCGCCTAATCTAAAAATAAAATAAATTTCCACCGATCATTTGAATTGTAGTATTCATTAATTTTTGTTAAAATGAATTCCGACCGTTCGGTCGTGCCGTAACCGCGTTGGAAATCAAAAGAGGTAAAATAATAATATAATAATAAAAAAATACCCTTTTAGTAAAATAAAGCGAAAAATCAATCGGACGTTTTCTCTTTGGGATTTCTCATTCTTAATTGAATTGACTAATAACTAAAGTGAAATTAAGGCTAAAATCAACTCGCCTAGTCAAGCTCGTCCACAAAAAATAGGGTTTTCAAAGTTTATCATTTCAGTTTCTTACCAAGTAAAATGGATCATTTTTAAGGTCCAGCGCCTTAAAATGATCACCTTTCAAGTAAAAAGAATCATTTGATTCACGCATAAGAAAGAACTACGTAGGTCTGATTTCCTCTTTGATGGAGGGTACGTAGGAGCAAAAGTCCTGCTTTTGTCGACCTCAAAAAATAAAAAGAAATAAAAGTTAAGGTAACACAATTTCCACAATTCTAAAAAATAGGCTGTTGTCCTTTGAGACAAACGTGAGAGGTGCTAATACCTTCCTCAAGCGTAAATACAACTCCCGAACTTAGAATTTTCATTTTGACCGGTTTCCTTCGGTTTTTCCGACGTTTTCCACAAATAAACGTTGGTGACGACTCCGCTCATCTTTCCTCCTTTGGAAAGTGCACTCGTGAGCCTCGCCTTTGCTCGCCCGCGAAGGGCACGTTGCGACACATGGCATTCAGATGGAAGAAATTGTAATGGAATGCTCTGTCGTCCGGTTGATTCCTCCTAGTGGAAGAAGATTAATTGATTGTATCTGGATTTTGACAAAGAGGTAAGAAATCTTAGGCTTGGACTTGCCACTGATGGAATGAATCCCTTTAACAGTTTAAGCATTAAGCACAGTTCGTGTCCTGCTTTGCTAGTAATTTACAACATGCCTCCTTTGTTGTGCATGAAGCAAAAATACATGATATTATCTATGATAATGTCGGGGCCAAGTTAGGCAAGAAATGACATCGATGTTTTATCTCGATCCCTTGATTGAAAAATTGACAAAGTCGTGGAACAAGGGGGTTGACATATTTGATGGGTATTGAAATGAGACATTCAAGTTGCTTGCAATGCTATTTTGTACCATTAATGACTTTCCAACATTTGAGAATTTGAGTGGATATAGTGTTAAGGGCCTTCATGCATGTACTATATATCTGTGAAGAAGACACAAGTTATGTACAACTAAAACATGAAAGAAAAACAGTGTACACTTGGCATCGACGTTTTCTAAGACCTTGTCACTCTTATCGACGATTGAAAAAAGTTTTTAATGGAAGTCATGAGCATGAAACTGTGTTGATACCCTTAACTGGTCAGTAGGTTCTTGAACAGGTCTTAGAATCATCAAAATATTTTTAATTTTCTTTTATAAAAAAATTCATTCTAAGACGGTTCTCTAAAAAACCGTATTAGAATCCTCAATATATTTTAATTTTTTTAAAAAAAATGCATTCTCAGACGGTTATATGAAAAACCATCTTAGAATGTGGATCTTTCTAAGACGACTTTTAACTAAGAACCTTCTTAGAAATGTATCCTTCTAACATAGTTTTTAACTAAAAGTCATCTTAATATGATATCTTTTTCTAAGACGATTTTTTATGAAACCGTCGTAAAAAGTGTTGACTTTTTACGATGTTGACTACAACGATAGTTAATAACCGATGTAGAATGCACAAATTAGCCGACGTAAAAAGTATTTTTCGTAATAATGATTAACCCTTTCTTAGTTATCCAAATGGATTTTGTTTCTAGAATGTTACAAGTAATTTATTTTGGATACAAAATTTTTTGGTGTATCAACAATTAGTTGAAAAGACAAAATAAACTCTTGGAGCTCTGGTTGAGAATAACAAGTTTTGTCTTTCTGTTCATTTTTGTTGTGTTGATGAAAAGATACAAACTATAAGCTATCAATTTTAGACATTCGTTTGTAACTCTTTCCTGTGTTTTTGTTCCTGTCACTTTTTATTATTATTATATGGACTATTTATTTCTCTGTTCATGAAACGTCTAAACCAAATGCACTATACATAGAAATGGAGTGAACTGGCACGCCAAGTGAAATCAGTTTTAAAGGAGTACCCGAAGCTTTGACTTACCCAAGGATGAAAGGTGGGCCATGATTATGTTTTCTTCTTCTATTTATCTATTTTTGTAGGGGGAGTTTGATTTAGTTTGAAAGGAGTAAGAAAAGAAGTGAGAGATGACTCACTTTCATTGCCATTTGTTTTACACATGTGCTAGAGAATTCGTCCCACTATTAAATGGGACAAAGGGAAAGCCTTGGAATTTTTATTATAGTCACTTGGTGAGTTTCACTACTACAAAAAGCGGATTCAACATTGGTGTGTTAACATCAGTTGTTAAAAAAACCGATGTTAACATATGCGCAGTGGCATAATTGTAAATACCGTGTATACGTTAACATCGGTTTTGTGAAAAACCGATGTTAACGAAGTTCATTAACATCGGTTATTGGAGAACCGATGTTATCATTTATTAGTTAACATCGGTTTTTTAATAACCAATGTTAACATATGTTTATTAACATCGGGTTTTTAGAAAACCGATGTTAACATCGGTTTTTTTCTAGAAAACCGATGTTAACCTTAACATCATTTTGTTAACATCGTTTTTTTTTAAAAACCGATGTTGAACTTATATTTTAAAAAATATGGTGAGCCGTATAAAGCTTGCGCTCTGTCTTCTTCTCCATCTAAGCTTTCGCACTCTCTTCTTCTTCTAATCTCCGTCTACCTTCAAGGTCCCTGTCTACATTTGAGCATCGTGTTTGTCGCACTCGAGCATCGTCACAAGTCTCTGCTTCTTCTCCTTCGCCACCATACCTAGGTATGTTTCGTCTCCTTAGCGCTGTATTCTCCTTCTCTCTGTCTTCTTCTCCATCTAAGCTTTCTTGCTCTCTTTGTTCTCCATCTACCTTGAAGCTGTATGTTCTCCATCTGACCATCGTTTTGTCTAAGGTCGAGCATCGTGTTTGTTGCACTCGAGCATCGTCAGAAGTCTATGCTTCTTCTCCTTCGCCACCTCACGTAGGTATGTTTGGTCTAATCCTGTATAGATATTTGATTGAATTCATGTATCGCACACTTAGTGAACTAAACATGGCTAGGGTATCTCATATTTAACTTGAGCATCGTGAAAACTCTGTGCTTCTTCTCCTTAGTGAAGTTTCCCTTAACCTTATTGTGTTCTTGTAACAGTTTAAGTGGATCTGTTAATGCCAACCTCTTGAGCAACCTCTTGAGCTTGTTCTTTATATACACAAGAGAAACCTCATGAGCTTGTTCTTTATACACAAAGAAAAGTGATTATGAATATAAAGAAGCTATGTTGATGGTCTGTACTTTAGTTTAGCTTATGATAAACTCGAATCATGGTTATAGGTATGTTGAAAAATTGAAAATTCAGGGCTGAAAATTGCACTCTGTATTTTAGGTTTATTGGACCACCATGTGTCATTTGTAGAGTAGGTGTTGTTTAATTTGAGAGAAAGTTAAGAATGCTATTGTGACATTTAGTAATTAGTACAGGCAAAGCTATGCCACAACTAAGATTATACATATCTAGTATACCTTTGTTTGCTGTGCCATTTTTGTCCTGTTTGTGGGTACATTACCCTTATAATTTTTTATTGATTTGGTAGGAGGATTTGTTGTACTTTGTTTCTAAAAGCACTACTGAATTGTGTGTGCCTCACTGCCTCATGATTGCAGGATTATAGGAATGTTGAACGAGTAATTTGGATTACTGTTATCTTGCCAGACGGTCGTCTCATTAGTTGTATCTTTTCCAAAAGAGAAAAACTTGAGGTATAATTAGTATGATTTTGGATATTGTGTATTTTACATTACTGTGAAAGGTTGCATACATGGCTAACCAATTGTCATTTTGTTACCTTGGTAGGAAGTGTTTGGGTTCGTAAGCATTGTTGGATTAGGAGAACCTTTGTCTAAGGCCTATAGACTTGTGAGTGCCTCTTTCCCTATCCACTTGATTTCTGGATTGAACCTTCATGTTTTTTTATTTTTATTTTTGCACAGCAAAAATCAGATAATATTATAAATGATTCAGTACTAAGTGTACTGAAGATAAGCTGAAATAGATACAAAGGCAGAGAACTGCCGAACCCAACTACATAGGATAAAAGCATAGTAGCTGGAGGGTTAAGTCGATAGAATAATTCTGCTGAGTACTCACTTGGTACAGAATGGGGTATTTGTCTTGGAGGGTTAAGTCATCCTCCCTCCACTTATCCTTGCCTACTTGATTTTGACCTCATCACTAGTTAGGAAACCTGACCAATTGATGAAAGAATTATATGTCTTATTCTTCCTCTCTCTTTTTTTTTTTTTTTTGCACAACAAATATCAATATATTATATATGAAATTCAGTACTAGGTGTACTGAAAATACAATGATTGTTAGACAAGTGGCCTCAGATATCTTAAGAAGGGGGGGGGTTGAATTAAGATATTCCAAACTTTTCTCCTAATTAAAAATCTATCTTACTTTTTACTTAAGTTATGAATTCCCTTAATGACAATCTTCTTAAATATTAATTCAAATGAAGCAACTTGAATATAAATATAAAGCAATAATAAATAAAGGAGATTAAGGGAAGAGAAAATGCAAACTCAGTTTTATACTGGTTCGGCCACACCCTTGTGCCTACGTCCAGTCCCCAAGCAACCCGCTTGAGAGTTCCACTAACTTGTAAATTCCTTTTACAAGTTCTAAACACACAAGGACAATCCTTCCTTTGTGTTTAGAGATCCTTTACAACAAGAGACTCACAGTCTCTTAATCCCTTAGAGAATGAGAAGAAGAAGAGGAACAAATCTCTCTAGAAAGAGATGGATTTTACAGATTGAGCACTCAATTAATTCCTTAATGAATTGCAACTGAATTGGCCAAGGAATTCTTAAGAGGATAAAATGAAATTGCTTTTTGAGAGGATAAACACTTTGTTTTTCTGAAAAAATCTCTGAGCAATTTCGTGTTTAAGTCACATATATATAGACCATTGGTGGTCATGAGTAAAGCCTTTGAAAAGTTGTGACTCTTGAAATTATTTTTCTGAAATTCCTGTCTGGTAATCGATTACAGTAATTGTGTAATCGATTACAGCTTTTAAAATTTGAATTAAAACGTTTACTAACTGCTGGTAATCGATTACCAAAATTGTGTAATCGATTACAGCTTTTAAAATTTCGAATTCAAATTTTTATAGCTGTTATAAAATGTATTTGGCCACTGGTAATCGATTACATCCTCTGGTAATCGATTACCAGAGAGTAAAACCTTTGAAAAACACTTTTTATTTTAAATCACTTGGCCAAACCTTTGCTAATTCAATTAGGAATTCCCTTCCTAATATTCTAGTGATCATCTTGATGTTGTGCCTTGTAATCTTGAAGTATTGTCTTGAATTGTAATCTTGAAAAGCCCATTTGCATCAATTGCAACACATCATCATGATCATCATCAAAACATCAAAGCCAATTGCATCTACAATCTCCCCCTTTTTGATGATGACAATACAATACCTGAAATCAAGATTCAAGCAAGCAACAAACAATTGTATATAGATAAAATGTGCATCCGTTTTCTCCCCCTATATTTCGGAATACATGATCACTTGATTTCTAAGTTAAGCTTTTTCTTAAGCTTTTGCTTAAGCTTTTTCTTAAGCTTTTGCTACAACCTTTTTCTCCCCCTTTGGCAACATCAAAAAGCCAAAGAACTCGGAAATCAACACAGTTATAACAATGGAGTAGCAAGATATAAGCATCAGAGTATTAAATACAATAAGCCAAACTCACAAACAAGAAATAATCAAACCAGAATCCAAATAACTGAAAATGTCAACAACCACAAAACATCCAAGACTGAAATTTAAAATCCACAAGATAAATAAGCAAAGTACTTAGCATAATAATGTAAATTCTAAGAAACTAAAAGCCAAAATACACGGCTTATAAAAGATAAATAATCAGAACCTAAAATCTAAGAAGACGGAGGAGGTGGTGGAAGATCGAAACTCTGACGAATGTATCCGACATCCTCTTCAAGCTGTGTAAGACGAATGTCCATACCGGCAAAGCGTGAATCTAACGAGTCAAAGCGGTCACCAACATACGAACGAAGACCCCGTAATTCGGAGAGGACTTCATTCATAAGTGCGGAATCTTCACGTTGAGGAGGAGGTGAAGGAGTACGTTCATCTTGAGGAGGGAGTGCATCCTTCTTCAGCCATTGTCCATTCCGATCTTTACGATACCCAAAGGAGGTCACTGCTCCAGCACCAATTGCAAAGGAACGCTTGACTTGAACAAAGGGTTCATCATCAAGCGGAATTTGAAAATGACGCAAAAACAAAGTAATCAAGTGTGGATAAGGAAGAGGTGCATTGGCCCGTAATGCCTTATGCATTCGGTACCGAACCAAATGGGCCCAGTCGATCTGACGACCGGTTAGAAAAGCCCACATAAGAATCAAATCCTCCTCAGAGGCTTGTGCTAAATTTGAAGACCGAGGAAGCAAAATTCTAACAATGATATAATGCATGATGCGATTATCAAAAGTTAATGACCCGGCCAACAATCTACCGGTCATGTCAGCTTGATCATTGCAGACCATGCGACGAGCATCATGACTCGAATAATCGAATTTCCAGTCATCAACAATGGTGCCCTCAAAAGGTGCACCTTGACTGGGTAAATGAGTCAAAGAAAAGAAAAGTGACTGATCAATGACCATAGAAGTACCATGCACTTCAGACATAATAATACCATCCTGAATTTTTAAATTGCAGTAGAAGACCTTTACAAGTTCAGGATAATATGGCAATTTAAATGACATGAAATCAACAAGACCAGAATTTTGAAACACTTGATAGCAATCAAACGTTTCATCATTAAAGAACTCTACGTCTAGGTACTTAGGGTCTAAGATTATTCTAGAAGAAAACTGAGAAAGGTACCGTAGACGTTGATCATCGGATGAAAACAATGTTGATGATCTTGGAGATGACAAGAAAGGAGGAATAGGTGCTGTGGGTGCTCCGGATGGGCCGTGACGGCGATGAGCAGCAGCGGTAGCGGTGGAGGATGATCCCTTTCTCTTCTTTGATGGCTCTGCCATTTGATGAAGTTTTTCTGGATTTTGATCGGTGGAAGTGAAAGAGGAGTGAAAAAGAGGAAGATTGGGCTTTACGGGACGTGATTTGGTGAAGAATCGAGTGAGAATCGAAGGTTTGAAGTTCTAGGTATGGAGGAAAACGTGGAGGAAGCTTTGGCTGCGCACGAGCTCCGATTTCGTGAGTATTTATAGAAGATGACGCATTGTAATCGATTACAGGTATTGGTAATCGATTACAGGCCCAATAAGCCTTCTGGTAATCGATTACAGGATGTTGTAATCGATTACAGGCTGTCTGTTCAAGTGTAATCGATTACATTGAGTGGTAATCGATTACCAGAGCCTATCCTAGGCTAGTTTCTAAGAGAATATCTATATTTATGCTCAAATACATCTTATATGACTAATTTTCACTACTAATACACTAAATTCAATCATTCAATTACTATATACACAAGAAATCATAAATTCTATCATAAAAACAAGAATTCAAACAAGATCAAACAAAATAATCTACAATCAAAAGGTAATAAATCAACCAATCAATCAACCAATCAATTCCTATTTTTCTAAATCTCTTACATCTAAGAGACCTAATTCTCTTCTAATAGAGAAAAACACTTCCTTGGGGAGAGGTTTAGTGAAAATATCAGCAAGTTGATTCTTAGTATCAACAAATTCTAATACACAATCTCCCTTTAAGACATGATCTCTAAGAAAGTGGTGTCTAATCTCTATATGTTTAGTTCTTGAATGTTGAACTGGGTTTTTGGATAGATTTATGGCACTAGTATTATCACACTTAATAGGTATGCGATCAAGAATGATGCCATAGTCAGATAATTGTTGCTTCATCCATAAAATTTGTGCACAACAACTACCGGCAGAGATATACTCCGCTTCAGCAGTAGATAAAGCAACACTGTTTTGTTTCTTACTATGCCATGAGACAAGAGCCGATCCAATAAATTGACAAGTTCCACTTGTACTTTTTCTATCAGTTTTAGATCCGGCAAAATCAGAATCAGAATATCCTATTAAGTTACATGTTGAATTCTTAGGATACCATAATCCTAAATTGATTGTTCCTAATAGATATCTCATGATTCTCTTTACTGCACTTAGATGTGATTGTTTGGGGTTGGATTGAAACCTAGCACACATGCATACACTAAACATAATATCAGGTCTACTAGCAGATAAATAAAGAAGAGATCCGATCATACCTCGATATTGTTTTATGTCTATAGACTGACCAGATTCATCTTTATCTAAGTAACAATTAGTGCTCATCGGTGTAGACATGTGTTTTGCACTATCCATCCCAAATCTTTTGATCAATTCCTTGCAGTATTTGGATTGATTGATGAATATACCTTCTTGAGTTTGCTTGATTTGTAATCCCAGAAAGTACTTTAGTTCTCCCATCATTGACATTTCAAATTCACTTTGCATATCAAGGGAAAACTCCTTGCACAATGAATCATTAGTGGATCCAAAAATTATATCATCAACATATATTTGAACCAACAAAATATCATTATGCTTTCTCTTTATGAATAATGTGGTATCCACTTTACCTCTGGAGAATTCTTTTTCAAGAAGAAAATTACTTAATCGTTCATACCATGCCCTAGGGGCTTGTTTCAAACCATAAAGAGCCTTTTGTAATTTATAAACATGGTTTGGTTTATCAGAAATTTCAAAACCAGGGGGTTGTTCAACATATACCTCTTCTTGAATCAAGCCATTTAGAAAGGCACTCTTAACATCCATTTGATAAAGTTTAAAGTTCATTATGGATGCATATGCCAAAAGCATTCTAATGGCTTCTAATCTTGCAACAGGAGCATATGTTTCTTCATAGTCTATTCCCTCTTCTTGATTATACCCTTTTGCTACTAACCTGGCTTTATTTCTAATAATAATACCATGTTCATCTAGTTTATTTCTAAAAACCCATTTTGTTCCAATGACAGGATAATTTTCAGGTTTTTCTACTAATTTCCATACATTGTTTCTTTCAAATTGGTTTAGTTCTTCTTGCATGGCAATGATCCAATTATCATCTACTATGGCTTCTTTTATATTTTTAGGTTCAATCATAGATACAAAAGCCATATTATTGCATAAATCTTTAAGAGAATGTCTAGTTGTTACCCCTTTTGAGATATCACCAATTATGTTGTCGAGGGGATGATCTCTTGAAGTTTTCCATTCTCTTGGGAGTACATCATTGGATTTGCCTTCTTCTGGAGGATCTTCATTGTTTCCTTTGTCATTTCCTTTGGAATCTTGTTCATGAATGTTCATATGTTCTAAAGAATCTGCAATGTCATCTAGCATATTCTTTGTTGATAATATAGCATTAGATTCATCAAAGGTAACATGAATGGATTCCTCTATATTCATAGTTCTCTTATTATATATTCTATATGCTTTGCTTTGTAAAGAATATCCAAGAAAAATGCCTTCATCAGATTTTGCATCGAATTTTCCTAGATTATCTTTACCATTATTAAGTACAAAGCACTTGCACCCAAAAACATGTAGATGAGAAATATTAGGTTTTCTACCGTTAAATAACTCATATGGGGTTTTCTTTAAAATAGGTCTTATCAAGGCTCTATTCATGATGTAACATGCAGTATTGACAGCTTCAGCCCAAAAATACTTTGGAAGAGAAGTATCATTTAATAAAGTTCTTGCAATTTCTTCCAATGACCTATTTTTCCTTTCAACAACTCCATTTTGTTGAGGAGTTCTTGGTGCAGAAAAATTATGTTCAATACCATGTTCATCACAAAATAATTCAAAATCTTTATTTTCAAATTCACCCCCATGATCACTTCTAATGGATGCAATCTTGAGATTTTTCTTGTTTTGTATGACTTTAGCAAGTTTCCTAAATGCATGGAATGAATCACTTTTATGTGTAATAAATAATGTCCAAGTATATCTAGAGAAATCATCAACTATAACTAAGGCATAGTAATTTCCTCCAAAACTCATGGTTCTAGATGGACCAAATAGATCCATATGCAATAACTGTAATGGTCGAGTGGTTGAAACAACATTTTTAGATTTGAATGAGACTCTTGTTTGTTTGCCCTTTTGACATGCATCACATAATTTATCTTTTTCAAATTTCAATTTAGGCAAACCAACTACTAAATCTTTTGAAATTAATTTATTTAAGTGATCCATGTTTATGTGAGCAATTCTTTTATGCCATAACCATGGATCATCATCTTTACTAAGAAAGCAATGATTGTTTTCTTGTTTTATACTTAAGTCTATCATGTAAACATTATTGACTCTATGTCCTACATGCTTTATATTACTGTCATGCTTATGTTCTATAAGACATTTTTGAGAATCAAATGATACTAGATAGCCTTTGTCACATAGTTGACTAACGCTAAGCAGGCTATGCTTAAGACCTTTAACAAGTAGAACATTTTCAATGGAGTTTGAAGAATTTGTACCTATTTTACCCACTCCAAGAATTCTACCTTTGTTGTTGTCACCATATGTTACATGCCCGCTTTTCTTTGGAGATATGTGTGTAAAATTTGATGCATCTCCAGTCATATGTTTTGAGCATCCGCTATCTATGTACCACTTCTTTCTCAAAGATACCTGCATAATCAAGTTTTTGACTTAGGTACCCAAATTTTATTGGGTCCTTGCATGTTAGTATTAACTGAGGATCCTTTTGGGACCCATATCATTTTAATATTACTGTAATTTTTCTTGAAGTAGCAAGTTGATATGCCATGTCCTCTTCTTCCACAGTAAAAACAAGTGATAGAATTAGAATTACATTTTTGTGTGGAAGTGGAAAAGTTTTTATGAACCTTTTGTAGTTTTTCAGATTTATACCCTAGTCCATTTTTATTAGACACATATCTTTGTTTACTTAATATAATATCTAAATTATTTCTACTATATGAAAATTTTGCAAGTGAATTTTTTTAACTCTTTAATTTCTTTTACATATTTATCACAACAACTACAAGAATCTGTTATTTTCTTGTCATTTATAGTGGAGATATTAACTTTTTCATTTGTTTTAGAGATTGAAACTTCATTTCTAAGAAGATCTAATTCTTTGTTTAATTTTGAAATTTCATTTTCTAAATTTGAAATTGTTTTCTTTGATGATGAAACTAATTTTGCAAGTTTAATTGATTCTTTATGCAAATCAGCAAATGCATCCTGCAATTCATCAAAAGAAATAGATAAGTTGTTTGAAGATGTTACCTCTTCATCACTTTCGTAACTTTTTGCCATAAGGCAAAGATTTATCTCTTCATTTTCAGAATCATCAGAGGATTCCAAATCATTTTCATCCCATGTGATGTATGCTTTCTTTAGTTTCTTCTCACTATGATTTTTCTTTTCAGATTTTTCCATCTTTTTCTTGAAAATGGGACAATCAACCCTCAGATGTCCAGGTTGATTGCATTCAAAGCATTTTAGAGTAGAGGATGAATTTTCTGTCCTTCTCTTTGATTTAAAATTTGGTCGCCTCTGATTTCCTCTTACTTTAAGAAATTTGTTGAACCTTTTTACAAAGAAACTTAGATCATCATCATCATCTGCATCATTATCCTGATCACTTTCTTCTTGAATTGAGGATGATGCTTTAAGAGCAATTCCTTTCTTTTTCTTGTCATTTTCCTCATTTTGGTGCAATCTCAATAGTTCCATCTCGTGTTCCTGCAACTTACCAAATAAAGTGGCAAGAGACATGTTAGACAAATCTCTTGATTCAGAAATAGCCGTTACTTTGGGTTGCCATTCTCTACTTAAACATCTTAGCACCTTGTTTATAAGATCTTCATTTTGAAATTCTTTGCCTAAGGCTGCTAGATGATTTACTATATGTGTAAATCTCTTTTGCATACTCTGAATATTTTCATTTGTATTCATTCTAAATAATTCATACTCATGAGTTAGTGCATTTATCCTAGATCTTTTAACATCTGTAGTTCCTTCATGTGTTAATCGAAGAGTGTCCCACATTTCCTTAGCACTCTTGCAATTTGAAACTCTGAAATATTCATCCATTCCTAGGGCAGATGTTATTATGTTTTTGGCTTTTAGGTTGTATTGTACTCGTTTTCTATCCTCTTCAGACCATCTATCTCTAGGTTTTTCTATGGTTATGCTTTCACTTGATGAACTACCATCTATTGAAACTCTTTCTACTGTGGTGGGTATATAAGGCCCTATTTCAATGGCTTCCCAGATATTTAGATCTATTGCCTCGATAAAAATTTGCATTCGGGTTTTCCAGTAGTGGTAACCCTCTCCATTAAAGATTGGAGGTCTATTGATAGAATTCCCTTCTGGAAATAAGGAATTTTCTGAGGCCATCTTTTTCTTGAAGCTTCTAAACTTTGTACAAGAATGAAGCTCTGATACCACTTGTTAGACAAGTGGCCTCAGATATCTTAAGAAGGGGGGGGTTGAATTAAGATATTCCAAACTTTTCTCCTAATTAAAAATCTATCTTACTTTTTACTTAAGTTATGAATTCCCTTAATGACAATCTTCTTAAATATTAATTCAAATGAAGCAACTTGAATATAAATTTAAAGCAATAATAAATAAAGGAGATTAAGGGAAGAGAAAATGCAAACTCAGTTTTATACTGGTTCGGCCACACCCTTGTGCCTACGTCCAGTCCCCAAGCAACCCGCTTGAGAGTTCCACTAACTTGTAAATTCCTTTTACAAGTTCTAAACACACAAGGACAATCCTTCCTTTGTGTTTAGAGATCCTTTACAACAAGAGACTCACAGTCTCTTAATCCCTTAGAGAATGAGAAGAAGAAGAGGAACAAATCTCTCTAGAAAGAGATGGATTTTACAGATTGAGCACTCAATTAATTCCTTAATGAATTGCAACTGAATTGGCCAAGGAATTCTTAAGAGGATAAAATGAAATTGCTTTTTGAGAGGATAAACACTTTGTTTTTCTGAAAAAATCTCTGAGCAATTTCGTGTTTAAGTCACATATATATAGACCATTGGTGGTCATGAGTAAAGCCTTTGAAAAGTTGTGACTCTTGAAATTATTTTTCTGAAATTCCTGTCTGGTAATCGATTACAGTAATTGTGTAATCGATTACAGCTTTTAAAATTTGAATTAAAATTTGAATTAAAACGTTTACTAACTGCTGGTAATCGATTACCAAAATTGTGTAATCGATTACAGCTTTTAAAATTTCGAATTCAAATTTTTATAGCTGTTATAAAATGTATTTGGCCACTGGTAATCGATTACATCCTCTGGTAATCGATTACCAGAGAGTAAAACCTTTGAAAAACACTTTTTATTTTAAATCACTTGGCCAAACCTTTGCTAATTCAATTAGGAATTCCCTTCCTAATATTCTAGTGATCATCTTGATGTTGTGCCTTGTAATCTTGAAGTATTGTCTTGAATTGTAATCTTGAAAAGCCCATTTGCATCAATTGCAACACATCATCATGATCATCATCAAAACATCAAAGCCAATTGCATCTACAATGATAAAAACAAGGCTTATACAGTCTAAACCCCACTAGGATGAATCAATAGACAGGCCACAATATAATACAAACCCAGCCCCTCTAGGAAAAAGCATCCTTCAAGTTAGATGACCAGAAATTAAAATGCAGTTGGAAGCCCTTCTCCACACACTTAAGCCAAGACCAAGTGTGGAATAAGGCATCATCCATGACCTTTTCAGGATTAAAAGGCTGGTTATTGAAAACCATGCCATTTCTGTGATGCCAAATGGACAAAGACAAAGCTATCCACAGGAATTCCCATCTCTTGGTTGTAGAACTTTGCCTATTCCACTGAGAGAATTGCAAAAAGTGATTCTTTGGGTCTGTGGGGAGAGGACTCACTCTATTAACCCATCTCATTGGCTCCCACCAAAGACTCCTAGTCTTGGAGCAGTTGAACATAAGATGATTGGCCGATTCTTCTTCATGCTCACATAGAGGGAAGCTGTATGAAGGCAATGTCACTTGCCTCCTTATGAGATTATCCCTAGTAGGGAGCCTATTCTTGAATAGTCTCCAAGAAAAAGCACTCGCCCTTGGGGGAATTTTCAGTCTCGACATAATCTTGGAGGCCCTGTCTTCATCAACATTATTATGAGCCTCCTGCAGTACTTTGTAGGCAGACTTTGTTGAAAATAGACCATTAGGGTCAGGCTTCCACCAAAGGAAATCCCTGCTGGATTGATGGATGTGGCCAAACTCAATCTCAGCTAGGAGAGCAGCTACATTGTCAATTTCATGATCAAAAAAATTCCTTCTCCATGTTAACTTCCATTCCCATCTGTCCTCCACAAAATCCCCCATGGAATTGATTGAAAAAGTCTGTTGTTTGCTTATTAAATAATGATTAGGATATTTTGCTTGGAGATTACAATTGTCCCCCAGCCACTTATCCTTCCAGAAACTGATTTTGGAGCCACATCCCACCCTCCACTTTAGGTTATGAAGAAAGCAATTGTTGTGCTGCTGCTGAAAGATAGCCTTTAGGTCCTGCCACCATTGGGAAGAGAATTTACTCTTTCCACCAGAGATCAGCTCCTTCCACCCACCATATTTGGAGATTAAAATTCTAGTCCAAGGTTGATTATGATTATTAGCCAGCTCCCACCCCCATTTTCCAAGTAGAGCCTTATTAAATTTAGATAAATCTTTAATCCCTAGGCCCCCTTTGTTCTTAGCAAGGCAAGCTGTGTCCCACTTCACCCAAGGAATCTTACTAGCCTCTTGATGACTTCCCCAAAGGAAATTTCTCTGGATGGAAAGAATCTTGTGCACCACTTTCTTGGGAATCATAAAGAAAGATAGTAAGTAGATAGGTAAGGCTGATAATACTGAATTAATGAGAGTGATTCTGCCCCCCATAGATAAACTTCTTTGCTTCCATTTTGCAAGTTTGGCTTCAAACTTCCTTATAATAGGCTACCACACGATCCAGCTCTTAGAAGACACCCCTTAGACATCTCTTTGGAGCAAATTCCTTAGAAGGGCTTCCATTAATTAGGATGGATATGGTTGCAGTGGACAGACAACCATTAATCCATTTCCTCCACCTTTCACAAAAGCCCATCCTCATAAGCATGTAGTCAAGAAAACCCCATGAAACCGAATCATATGCCTTTTCAAAATCCGCTTTGAAGACCATGCAAGGTTTATTTCTAGCCTTGGCCTCAGCTAAAGCCTCATTGGCAATCAAAACTCCATGAAGAATGTGCCTCCCCTTAATAAAAGCCGTCTGCCTTTCATCTATAAGATGAGGTAACACAAGGGCCAACCTCTTGGCCAAAACTTAAGCCACAATTTTATAGACACACCCTATAAGGGAGATGGGTCTATAATCATTGAAAGATTGATGGTCATTAAGCTTTGGGATGAGGGCTATGAATGAATCATTGGTTCCTGTTGGAAAGGATCCATTGATATAAAATTCATCCATGAACCTGATGAAATCTGGTTTCAAAATCTCCCAGAAATGCTTAATCAAATTGAAATTTAAGCCATCCGGGCCAAGACTTTTGTCCCCCCCACAATCCCAAATTGCTGATTTGATCTCCAATTCAGAAAATCTAGACACAAGGCTTTCTTTATCTCTTAGATCAAGAGAAGAGAACTGGACACCATCCAAGGTTGGTCTACTAGAACATTCCTCCAAAAATCTATTCTTGAAATAGAGGATAGCTGCATTTTTAAAACTGCAAGGTTCATGTACCCACACACCATCTATGGAGATACCTTGAATAGCATTTTTTCTTCTTCTATAATTGATCAATATATGGAAATAGGTAGAGTTGTTGTCCCCTTCTTTTAACCACTTAACTCTAGCCTTTTGTCTCAACATAGATTCATATGCATAAGCTGCATCCCACAATTGGACTTGAAGAGATTTCTTAAGAGTCACTTCCACTTGAGATAGAGGTCTGTCATTTAATCCGGTCTCCAAAGCATTCAGCTCCTTTTTAATATTCTGGACTTTTCTAGCATTAACTGCACCATTTGATCAACTCCACTGCATTAACTTTCTAATAGCTGGTGAAGCTGCTGCATTCTCACTGATATCCTTGACAAACTTCGTGTTATCAAAAGAGGGCTTGTGCTCATCCAAGGACAGGCCCAAATGTCTGGCTAATTCTTGGTGGAAGTCTTCCTCAGCCGATAAAAAAACTTTGTTAAAACTGCTTGAAAGAGTGAGGCTGAGACAGGGCTGGACCTGATTTGGAGCCACCTCAGCTGCATCCACACCCCCTGACACGTCATCTTCCTTATGTATAGTATCACTAACTGCAAGGTCCAGAGGTGGTGGCTTGTTGTCGTCCCTACTGGTCTTAGAAGCAAGTATTTTATTTATATGGGCCAAAGAATTTCTACCTGCACCCTCCTTTCTTCTAGAGTAAACTTTTAAGTTAGAAGCATTTTCCTCTCTTGTTCTTGATGTCTACTCTCTAGTGGCATTCCTATTTCTGAACCTTTTATTTATCCTTGAAGTAGTTTAATTTTTTTTATTTGTGTTCAACTAGTGAAGAGTGAAGACTGAAGTTGTTCTGTCAGACTCATTGATTTTCCTTTCATTTCGACGGAAGCCTAAGCAATACACTGCCACTGAATTGCCAGTAAGAAAAATTGGTCATGAAACACACACATGCACACACACACACACACACACACAAACCCTAATGACACACACACACACACACGTATGATAGAAACACACAGACACACACTGATGGCACACTCACACACACACACACACACACACACACACACACTCATCATACAAACACACACACACAAGTTTGGTAACAAATTTGTTCAATTATACATGCAGAAATTTGTTCAGTTCTGACTTGTTAGCTGTGACAAGATAGCTGGCCTCTTCATAAGGTACTTGTCTAAGTTTAACTTAAATTCTACTGCAGTGGTGATGACCTACTAATATTAGTGAAAATAAATTTGCCTACTGTACCTTAGTTAATTTGTTCACAGTTGTAAAAATTGAATTGGTTTTAACTTGAGTTATTTGTATTTTAAGTTTTCAAATATGCTTGCATGATTGTATTTGTATGAGGATTATATTCTTTTTTTATATAAATTTTGGCAAGCTGAACAATTGTTAGTGTAATGTTGGTATTTTTATTTTTTTAAAACAGCAAAAGTATATTTTATAGATAAAAGTACCAGAGGTACTAAAGATACAAGATAGTTATAGTTTTAGATAGACTAATAGCTATAAAAAAATCAAGCTATATATCAGTCTGATCAGTCTAGAATTCTCAACATCCAATACAACACCTCGCCCCACAAGTTTTTGTTTCCTAATTACAAAAACCATCTATTAGGTTGCTAGACCACTAATTATAGTGCATAGAAAAATCTTTCTCCATAGCTCTGAGCCACGTCCAGTGCAAAAACACAACATCCTCCAACAGCTTGATTCCATTGGATTGTGCATTATGGAAAATGACCTCATTCTGATGCTTCCATATAGACCAAATTAAGGCTATCCACCAAGTCTTCCATCTGTTGTACCTCTGCGATCCTGGCTTCCCATGTACCTCTGCGATCCTGGCTTCCCTTGTAGCAATTTATATACAGTCCTTGTCGAATAAAGTCCATTAGGATCATGTTTCCATACCCATCTATCAGGTACTTGTTGTTGAATTACCAGCTGTGAGAGCTCCCTCATGAATTCGTATGCAGAGTCAGCTTCATTATCAAATAATTGCCTTCTCCAGGTCAGATTCCATTCCCAGGATGTATCAGAAAAACTTCCCACTTACTGGATGAGGTTGTGTTGCTGTCTAGATATCTGATACAACCTTGGAAATTTCTGCATTTATGCAACTCCTTCACCATTCCAGCAATCTTCCCAAAATTTGATTTTATCACCCGACCCCACATTCCATGATAATCCAGATTGCATCACATTATTAAGTTGTTGTTCCTGTGTGACCACCATTAGATCCTGCCACCACAATGCCTCATTAGTGCCTCTTTTACCTTCAGCCAACGCTCTCCACCCGCCATATTATAAGAACCATAATAGTTGGCTTTGAACAACCATAAAGAAATTTGATATCCGAAAGTTGGAGCTCCTCAAGCCTGAAAACAAATGCATCATAATTTCAATAAACTATATTAGAACCAGAAACAAAAAAGAGGAAAAAGAAAAACTTGGGAAGAAAATTACAAGAAATAAATTATAAATGTAGAACATTTTCAATTTTAAAAAATTCCCACAGTATGTGCTTTTCTTTTAAATTTCAAATAAGGTTTCTAGAAGAGTTATATTGTAACAATCAAGTGCAGAATAATCTGATTTGATACTCCCTTATTTTATCCGTATCTTATGCTAATATTTATTCCGTAATCAGGGTGGTTAGGATCTCTCCTTATCAGCTCTCTGCCTTTATAAATCATGTAAATCCAAATCAATCAATAATACAAAATATCTTTTCCTTCTCCTAAAATTACACAGTACCAAAGCATCAGTCCTGATCCTGTATCTGCACACCATGTCTTGTGTTGACACGCAGAACAAAATGGAATGACAAACAAAAAATAAGCATATACTCGAAGTTAGGGTTGTTTCAACACCAATTCCAGTCCCCACAAGTCCAGCACCAGTAGCAACACCAGTACCAACCATTCCAACACCGGACCCAACTGCCGAGGCTGCTCCATCTAGCGCATCCATTGTAGTTCCTATAACTCCCTATTCTTTAAGTTTCTTCCTTTCTTCTACTATATTTTTCTCTGCTTCTAGTGCAACCAACTGTTCTTCCTTGTTAAATTGGTGATAAAAGATCTAAAATTCCAATGAGATTAAGACTTTTAATCCAGTGAAATTGTAGAGGGAAAGAAAGCCGGGGGGGGTCAGTCTCAATTTACAGCTATACTATAGCCCCAGAAACTATGTAGTGATGTTAATCATAGCCAAATGCAAACAAATCAATGCATGTCTTATTTATACCTTTATGGTTATGGTTCCTTGATCCTTCTTGTCTTTTACTTTCTGTGTATCAAGTGATGACAGCAGCCCCAATTCAAACTCCTTTTCAGTTTCTGGTTCCAAGTCATTAAGTGGCAATTTTACTATTCCCAATCGCTTATCTTGCCCAATGTCTTTATCAAAAACCTATTTCCAGATCCATGAATGAAAAATCATTTATGATACTTTTATTAAATCAATCATGGCACACAAACAATTTAATAAGGATTGTGCAGTTAGAAGGAGAAAATTTGAAGATTTCAAACTAAAATACCAATAGGTGTAGGCTGAAAATAGATTATAAACCTTCAGGGGGAGTAGATAAAGTATCAACAAGACAGAGTTGCCCCCAATTTTCTTGCTTGTCGCTGTATCTTCCTTTCCCCCACATCATTCACAGTACATACTCTTTAGCTTCATTTTTTTTATCAGCAAAGATAAATATATTGATATAAGTACGAGAGGTACTATGTTACATAGAAACAAAAGCCATAAGTCTCCTGGTTCCCCAATCAGACTATATGCAGTCTCTATAGGAACCACACACTAGATAAGAATACATATTGTAGTTGCTACTAATGAATCTGTTGAGGAAAAAAATTCATAGCTTCATTCTTAACTTCATTGGGGTTCTGAATCCATACACCATGAATGAGAATTCCTTCAAGACCATTATAATGTCTTCTGAAATTTATAAGTTTATGGAAATAAGCTGAGTTGTTGTCCCCTTCTTTTAACCACTTAGCTCTAGATTTCTGCCTTAAAAGAGATTCATAAGCATTTGAGGAGCAACCTAAGGGGTTCTCTCTTGCTACACACCACATGGGATGGGAAGAAAATCAAACAAAGATGAAAAATTGAAAGGAAAATATATACATTACATTATGCAGAGAGTGAGCCTGTGGCGTACGATTTGCATTTACATGATTGTTTTGTTTCTGTAGTGTGTGGTGACAACCAGCACAGCAACACGAGTTTGTCATGTGCTTAGGTACTCGTGGGAGGCTGTCCTAACTTCTAAAAGCCCCTTACCTACCTTTTTGGCTGTCCTCCACATGTGTGTCTTCCTCAACTTGAAGCTTTTCTGCTATGTCTATATACTAGTGGATAACATTTTTAAAAAGATTCAATAATAGGATTAATAACCTTGCCTCACAAAGGAGACAATTTTCTTGTGACAGTATTGGCAGACACCAACCGCAGATCCCGAGGCCATTTTGGAAAAGAATACATGATAATTAGTAATTGATTTTGTCTTGAATCGGGAGTGATCATAAAATAGAAAAACTAACATGAGTTTAATTTAAATTACTGCTTTGTTATCATTCTTGATGGATGTTCTATCATTCATGAGTATTGACTTTGGTTTAATGGCTTCCATTTCTTTTAAAGGATTAAATCCTGCTCTGATATTGGATAACCATTGGTTGAAATGAATACCAAAATCCTTCTCCAAAATGTGTCAGCCATGTCCATGACCATTGGCTTTTTTTTTTTTTAGGTTATCATAGACTACTTTTAATTGACATTGTTGTTGAAGGTCGTTCGGGTTATAGCAACTCCAGGTACGTACGTAGGAACTAGTATGTATATACTGCTGTTTCATTTAAAATATTATATAGTGGTGTTTGCTTTAAAATGTTATATACTGGTGTTTCATGTAAAATGTTGCATACTGGTTTCAATGAATGAGGAATTGAGTCCCTTAGGAAATGAAGTATTCACATGAAATTCTGCAATAAACCTTAGAATCTAATTTTCTCTCCATCCCCCACCTTCATCAATGTTATTTTGAATAACCACTCCCTGTTGTAATTAAACCTGATCTCCTATATGTTAAAACCAACTTATATACTTCAATTGTAATTAATAAAGATGCTTCCATTTTAACTTCTCAAAAAGTTGCAGTGAAATTTTTTTAAAAAACAGAAAACCTTCTGTCAAACCTTATTAATTTGAACTTGTGCTTGTACATAAGTTCAATTAATTTAATTTTAAAAACTGCAGTGCTTATTTTTTCACCCACATACTGCAGATGCTACAGAATTTCTACCTTAAATAAGCTGCAGTGCTTATTTTTGTAAACGCTGCAGTGCTTGTACATAACTTTAATTAATTTCAATCTGCTCTACAAATACTGCAGAATTTCTACCTTAACCAAATTAGGATTTTCCACCCAGAAACCATCAATTTCTGCCTTTCTGGAAATTGGTCTTTCAGGGGAATCCCATCCTCAGCCCAAGCATCTTCCGAGAACAGGATTTGGTCAGCCCTACCCATCTTCCACCTGTTTAGCCTATCCTCAAATTTCCTAATTATAGGATCCCACACCACCTTTCTTTTGGGATTGACACCAATCGGAATACCTAAATAGCAGAAAGGAAATTGGAGCAAAGCACAATTGAGGTAGTTTGTAGCATGAAGACACCACTCCTCAGATTGACCAACAGCTCCAAATTTGCTCTTAGCAAAATTAATGCTCAATCCAGAAACCAGCTCAAAACTCCTGAGAGTAATCTTCACAATTTTGACATTGGCCATAGATGCTTCTCCAAAGAATATCGTATCGTCAGTGTATTGAAGAACATCCATAGGCACCTTATTGCTCCCCACCAAAAAGCTTGTAAAGCATTGATTTGATACTACTTCCCTCACCATGTGGCTGATGATGTTTACAATTTAATGATCCTTTGCTACCCTGCAATGGGACACACACAGATACACAAACACACACACATAGAGACAAACACACGCAGACACAAACACAAACACACACACACACACATAAAGATACACACACACACACACACACACAGAGTCACACACACATAAAGAGACAAACAAACACACAAACACATAGAGCCACAGACACACACAGAGACCCACACACAAAGACACACACACTGAGTCACAGACACACACATACACAAACACACTCACACACATAGACAGACACACACACACACACACACACACATGGACAGACACACACACACACACATAAAGAGACTAACAGACACACTTTTATAGATTAAGAGACAAACAAACACACTCACACACCCCTGAGTCACACACACCTAAAAGAGACCGATAAACCACACAATCACACTGAACCACAGACAC